>NW_024582896.1:127584-130377 GCF_018398535.1 Haplochromis burtoni | reverse complement strand
GCCATGCACCATGCTATGCATATATAAACTTATAAATCTGTTCTGGTTCAACAGTGCATCTACATCTGAAATTTATTTGGAAACATATTTTCATACTTGCTTCGGCTGGAAAAACCTTATTCAGTTGTTTTATTTCTTTGCCTCTTTCTAGAGAATTATGAAGTAATTGCTCTTGAGAGAAAATAATAATAATTTTAAACCAAACACAGTTTTACAGCTTTCTGAACTGAATAGGCATGTGGTAATGTTTATTCCTCGCTGAATTCAAGGTTAAATGTGGCCAGCTGGTACTTTCCTTGGTAAAAAAGAAAGATGAATTACAAAAATATGTAAATAGAATTCAATCATTTATTCATTCATTCATATCTGTACTGATTTTAGTTGAATGGGCATGTGCAAACATGCAAAATGTGTAAAAAGGTAGCACATAACACAGGCTTTTTTATTATTACTCCATCACAGTCTGTGCATTATGTGATATTGCTCCCCTGCGTATGGGCATTACAGTGATGAGAATGGTGTGAGCTAGTAAACAAAAAGCATAGCATCTAAAACAAAAGCCCACTGGAATGTAGAAACATCTACTCATGATCCATGGAATTATGAATGATGTGAGCTGTGTTTGTTCTCCACTGAGCCCTGACATTTAACTGAAATTTATTGACCTGGATGTATCCAATCAAACGCGACTGCAGGGGGAACGTGATGAAATTATATGCTTACTATCAACGTGACAGATAGATATACAGTGCAAGCAGTCCAGAGAGATATGCCAGTCACCTCTGGGAATTTGCAGCATGTATGAGTATCCCACATTTTTTATGTTATTTGGATAACTGATTGAATGTATAAATGACAAGAGCTTTGCACACATATCACTCACAGGGACACGGCCCTCTGAGCAAGGCCTGATCTTTTGACATATCAGCGTATGAGAATGATGGATACACATGTGGTCACGATAGTTGACATTCATGCTCAGCTGATAATTCATGAGCTTCATTGTGCATGGATCTTCCTATTTTCTCTGAGACTGACAGAGGAGTGGCACACCAGGGTGCACTGAGGAGATATTTGGCATTCGGACTTTAGCATGTATCTGTGTTTCACATGGTCAGTGACACCCACAGCAGGTGATTTATATTCACAGTGTACATTTGTGCTGTGCAGGTAATGGTTTCTGATGCGTGCTGGATCATTGAGATTCATTTTGTGTGGGGTGCTGTGGCTGCAGACCTGTCAATAGACGGATGAGGGAGGGAATGAGGGACGTGAGATGGAGAGAGAGAAGGACGGAGCAGTGATTCAGCTGTCGTCTCTGTCATTTCTTACTCAGAGACGGAGACCCCTGGGACCCCCCTTCAGTAGAAAATGGACAGAACGCGCACACACAGACTCAAAGATGCACACACTAGAGTGTTGGTGGAAAACCAGTGAGACAGTGGCCATATCAATGATGTGTGCCCATCAGGGGTGCCAGCCCCACTGACATATTGGCAGACCTACCCGCTAGGCTGAAAATTGTTAAAGATACTTATGTGTGAGTCACTTCACAGTTCTTGCCTTCTTACCACTCACAGTCACATTAGCAACAACGGAAGCTGGAACAGCGATAGACTAGAAAAGGTTGTGACACCAAACACATCGGAAATGTATATGTGAAGATTAACGTATGTAAATGTTAGAAATGAAAATGTGAGGAGAAAGAGGCATTCAAATCACAGACATACCTCTTAATTTCCCTCTGTATCACTGTATGTGTTCAAATTTCTGAACATCCCTCCACAATGTTTGGGATGCCTAAAAGATTTGATGCACACACACACACACACACACGCACACACACACACGCACACACACACACACACGCACACACACACACATATAAAAACTGCAGATATACAGAACATCAACTGTCTTATGAGGCCATTGTTTTAGAGCTGCTTGTCCCAGGAAAGTATCTCAGCAGTATCACTGTTTATGTTCCATTAGAAGGGATTTTACAGTGCATCATATTTCCCAACATCTCAGTGGCCTTTTTATATTAGAGGCTGCTTCAGGTTATAGATGAGTGATCACAAATGGAATAAAACTGAATGAGACAAGGTTAACAAGTGTGAATTCTGTATGTTTTACTGCTATATTTCTGCATAAAACACTGCAGAGAATTCAACAGAGTTGCTTGTGGCAATTTAAAGTGTCTGCGGGAAGGCTGGCAATATGACCGGATACTATGAAGTACACTGGAAATTATTAAACTGACAATATCATACTCATATTTTGTAAAGGATAAGATTACAGTAAAGAGCTTGTAAGCTAGTTCATTACATATCAATTTAGAAGGCATTGCAAGTGTATAACCTACAGAATCATGACTTCACTTTGATATTATGGTCAAACTGAAGGATTGTTAAGTTCATTATTTTGTCATTGTGGCCCCTTTAAAATACTGCTTCAGTCTGATAGTTCTCAATAACATGTCTCGGGAGGTCAAACAGACTGCTACTCAAGAACACACCAGGAAACAGAAAAATGCTTCAAAATGACACAAAACATCAGAGGTGAATAAAACAAGAAGGAAACATAAAAAAACACTGCAAAAAGCAGAAAAGATAAAACGAATCACCAAAGTAAGAGGACAGGTTTTTGTGATGGAACAGCTACCTTTGGCAGACTATCAGTAAGTAGCTAAAAGCAAACTATGTGTCTACAGTATTATATGAATTATGTGATCAACACATTATGTTGAATCTTTTTCTCCCTCACAATACTGATGAACCATTGGCTTTTTTT
>NW_024582896.1:103673-126088 GCF_018398535.1 Haplochromis burtoni | reverse complement strand
ACTATGTGTCTACAGTATTATATGAATTATGTGATCAACACATTATGTTGAATCTTTTTCTCCCTCACAATACTGATGAACCATTGGCTTTTTTTAGGTCTGATTCAGCCAAGTCTTTCGCACATTTTGGTTTCTGTCACTTCTATTAAATTAAATTAAATTAAATTAATTTATTTACATACAACCAAATCGCAACAACAGTCAACTCAAGGCGCTTAATACTGTATGGTAAAGACCTTCCAATAATACAGAGAAATACCAACAATCAGACAACCACCTATGAGCAAGCACTTTGGCGACAATGAGAAGGAAAAACTCCCTTTTAACAGGAAGAAACCTTGGGCGAAACCAGACTTAGGAAGGAGCCGCGATCTGCAGCCACCAACCAGTTGGGCGAAATGGGTCAAAGTCAGGCACGTGCAGAGGGGGGGGGGGCTAGAGGGGCTTGAGCACCCGCCCCTTTAAACCTCTCTGCACGGCCCTGGTCAAAGTATCACAGTTGGTTCGTCACGTTGTGTCCTCAAAAACTCTTCACTTTATTTAGTTTTTTTCTAGTTGTATTGCATTTTATTTAACATCTGCTGTGTTTTGTTTCCTATTTCTGTTGGGTTTTATTCCATTTTAGCGTGTTTGTGTGCTAGTATTTTCTTTACTTGCAGTCTCATGGTCACTGTATATTAAACCTTCCAGACAGAGCATCCAAATTTCAAGTTGTCAGCAACAGAACTCTGAAAAAAATCTTAATAGTACTTCTTCATAGTGAATCATTTAGTAGCTAATGACTTGATATTTCCCACAGGAGCTTGTGGAGAGCGACCAACATGGAGCTAAACAGTAAATAAACTCCTCAGGTAAATTTCCAAATTAACAATGTTGTCTTCTAGTTATACAAATGGGTCTGCTACAAGTATGCACTGCTTTCCTAACAAGTTCAGGACGACTTTGTAAATTGTTACAGCTATTTTGACTGCTGTGAAGGCGAAAAAAGTCAAATGATGATATAGCAACTATGAAAATGTAATTCCAACAAATTGTCAAGACCAATTAATCAGCCACCCACTTTTTATGCTGTATAGATTTTTTAAAACTTTCTAAAATACAATAAACATGTTTTAAGAATTCTAGACTAACGTGTTTTGCAAAAAAACATTACCAACACAGCAACGAAAACAGCTCTGGTCAACTTTATCCTTTTACAACAAATATAAAAACATGAGGTATGTATGAACAGATTGCATGAAATTCCATCATAAAAATGAATTCAAACCAAAAACTACACTTGAGATAGAGAGTGAGTAGGCAACAAGTTAATACTTAATACCCTTTCAGCATTTTGGAATGCAGATGATTGGACAAAAACTAGATTCCTGCATGTATTCTAGGCTCTGTTTTCAGGTTTTAGAAAATCAAGCCTGTAACAGGAGGTCACAGGTAGTTTCGGGTGAGTAGTAGAATTGAGAGCAAATGTGTTCATATAGGGGAAAAAAGCCATGATTGGTACAAGACTTTTACCTGGAATACAGGATTTTGAATCCTCTGTGAAGCAAAAATGCAATACTGAATTCATTTTAGCACCAGGCAAGCATGGGCTGATGCTTTTGTGGAAAGAGAAGCTTCTACTACTGTAGTCTCTAACCCACTGCAGCTTTAAACAAAGCTAAGGCCACAGTTACACGTGGACATGCATTGGAAAAATTCTTCACTTGCATGTGTATATGGTAGATCACTTCAGTATTGAATGAAGTCTATATCACTTACAAGTAAGACTTACTATTCAGAAAACCACCCTTTTACAACACATTGGATAACCCAGAATACATGAGCTTCTTTTCTTTTGAAACTCTGTACAGTATTCTTATGGAAATAACTGAAAGGCTACCTCACATTCATTCCTTATCCTCATTCAGTAACAAAATATATTTCATAGCAGTTTTCATTTTTGTCAAGGTACCACATTTGTTAAGTACTGTGACCTTTGCGGAAGCTGGTGATAGGGTGATTGCAGTACAGTGATGGCAGACATACATAGTAGTCCTGTTTGTCATAGTTACATTGTGTGTAGGTACAAATCAATCAGGGCATAATAATGTGGCCTTCCTCTTGGGCAAGGTTAATGGCTGCAGTGGGTCTTGTGTACTTTGCTGAATTATTTTATATTTAAAAGATACCGAGATGACGGTGAGGCACTGTCCTTCAGGCTAGAAAAAGTACCTAGCTGTACATCACACTTTAACAACAAAATAAATTATTAAAAGTTTTGTTTGTTCTTACAATAGAAATTTATTATGGGAAGAAGATTTCTGTAAAAATAATAATAATAATAATGAAAGCACTGTCATGTAAGCTACATGTGGAATCTATAAAATTAACCATTTAGTTAGTGTTTATGCCTTCTCATTAAAATACATGCCAGGGTCTCTTGCTTGTCTCCTCTCTGATCCACAGCCAAACTCTGATGCTGTTTGTCCTTGTGTTAAGCGGTTACTTTATTTGTCTTAAAACAGATAAAATTACTGAGTTGGCCATTTAAACCTATCATGTCTGCCAAGACACCCTGCTGTCGATACACGGGTTCAAATGGTGAAAATAATTCTATAACTACTTTAATGCTTCATGGCTTTAAATTAAAGACCTCCATGTAAGCAGGATTAGCCACAAGGGCAGGTTTTCCGTTATAGACCTGCTGTGAGATAAAAAGATTTCACTGGCTTTTGCTAGTTGATGCTTCTGTTACCATAGTGGATTATATATTTTTGATACTAGCTGTCTTCATCTCAGACAAACAGTTGAAATAACATCTAAATTCACACATGTAGAAACCTCAAGCTACCACTGGCACACAAGGAAACCTTTAGCCATTTATATAGTAAAGATTACCTATACTAATCAATAACAGCAACAAATGTCAAAATGTGTGTGTTTTTTATACTGAGGTGTTTCAATTAAGCCAACAAAGTAGTCTACAAGCTACAGCATCTGGTAAAGTATGTGACAACACTATCAGAAAAAAAATGTTTTTTATTCTCATAAATACATGGATGACGCACACAGCTATTTATTTCTGATTATTTCTGATGTACAGACTTTCCTTGCATTTAGTATAAATATGAATGTGTACGTTTTAATGATTTTAATACAGAAAAAACATGGAAATAAGTTTAAAATCTATTTTTATGTTTTCTGTTTAATGTTTTATGTCTTTGAAGCTCTGTGACATTATATAAAAACCTTTAATCTTTTACCTGTGATACTGGCTATGTGCAGTCTCCAGACAATTCAAAAGTCATATCTGTTCAGTTGGTTGTCTATGTGCTCAGTGAATTTAGGTATGTAGACATCATCAAGACAAGCTTCTGAAGTTCAAATTGAGTAAAAGGAGGAAGGAAGGTCAGTTATTTCACTGTTTGTTTGTGGCATACGAGCTGATCAGAGTACTTCAGAAACTGCTGAAGTGCTGGAATTTTACCACACAACCATCTCAAGGATTTATAGAGAATGGTCCTAAAAAGAGAAAATATCCAGTGAGCAGTTCTCTCCTTGCTGATACCAGTGGTCAGAGGGAAACAGCTAGTTTGCTTTAAACTGGTAGAAAGTCAGTAACTCGAATAACCATTTGTTCCAAACAAGTTATAAAGAAGAGAATCTCTGAATGACCAGCATACTGAACCTTGAAGCAGATGAGTAAGAGCAGTAGAGGACTAGACTGGATGCTACTCACCAGCTAAGAACAGGAAAATTAGGCTACAGTACTGAAGGTTACTATAAATGACAATAAAAGGCTGGAAAAATGTTTAATCAGAATTTTGCATAACCAACATAAAAGCATGGCTCCATCCCTTACTAAGAAAGCAAAGGTAAGCACAGATATTTAAAGGAAATACATTAGTATCAGTTTCAAATTGAAAAGAAAAATGAACCAAACATACCAAAATGAAAAATAACTACAAATCATATCACTTTTGCTCACTTCTGAGTCAAGAGGCTGCTTCTCAAAACTTCTTGTTTGGATTACTGTGAAGGTTTGTGTGATTTAGCCCTTTAGTGCTGCTTTTTTTGTCCTAGCCATCGCACAGACAGTAACAAGGAAATGACACAGATTGTGCGCACTGAGTGAAAAGTCGTAAATATTTGAAATTGTTAAACATTAAAAAAAATAAATTAAAACGATTCCTTGGTGTAGAAATGACAAGAACATCAAATGTAGATATTTTCATAGAAATTTGTCAGTAACAAGTGTAATTAACTGAAAATTAATCATTGTCGCCACACAGTGGGAAGTGACATACACTGTAATCAAACCAAACCAGATGTTTAGAACTGTAAATACACTCCCCCCATAATGCAATACCTTCTTCGTTCAGCTGTTTCCTTTAAGGTTTGCCACAGCAGATCATCTGCCTCCATTTCACTCGATTCCCATTATGCTCTGCTGTTGCACCAACACTCTGCAGTTCCTCCTTCCATGTCCATGAATCTTCTCTGCCTCCTTTTTTCCCCCTTACTAGTAGCTCCATATTCAGAATTCTTCATCTAATATATCCAATATCCCTCCTCTGCAGAAGTCCAAGCACACTGTCTACCCACTTCACCCTGCACTCTCTACTTTAACTGTCTTGTGCCCTGTCCAGTGCTTTGGATGGTTGACAGCAGGTCATCCATCTTTACTGCCCGTGCCCCTTGCCCTTATTCTGGCTTGTTTCTGCTGACTTTCAATCCTCTTCTCTCTATGCATACCTCTGCCTCGCCAGGCTCTTTTCTATCTGCTCCCCGTCACCGGTACTGCATGACTCACCACTGTCTTGCGGTCCTCATACAGCTACTCAGTAATTAACATCCTTAGCTAGCAAAGATGAGCAGTCAGCTATCGGGGAAAGCCAGTGTTCAGGAGCTAATTTGTGTACATGGATGAATTTACCCTGAATAAAGCAATCACTCTACTGTGCTTAAATGTTAAACATCTTCAAACAGCAGTTCTCTCCACACGTATAAGGACAGTAACACTATATTTAAAAATGATGCACTTCAACGATCCCTTATTAATGGTGGATTTCACAAAGTATTAACCAAAGATGAATTACTGAGAGGACCGAAAATGTTCTCACAGTATTTTTCACTCACAAACTGCCTGTAATATAATTTCTATTTTCTAGCTCAGTGGTTCTCAAACTGTGGTACGCGTACCACTGCTGGTACATGGCCTTCCTCTAGTGGCATGCGGGAAGTCTCCAAAAATAATTTTTAAGATTAAATAATATATCATGTTCTTATTGAGGGATTTCTTTAAAAAATTAAAACGTACAGGTCTGCTATCACTTACGACATAAATGAAGACAGACTTAAACCTAAACCAAAAATGGCTGTGTAGCGTTACTTACCATCCAACCTGATGGAGCTTGGATGTTTTACAATTAATGGGAGAAACTGCACAAAAATACATAGTGCTTCAACAAAGTTTTGCTTTTTATTTATTCTTTTTAAAAATTAAGAATTTCAAGCAACTTTCTTCACTTTGTCATTACAGGATATAGAAGGGTAGAATTCTGAGGCATTGCAATATCTTTCCAGATCCACAGTATGTGCTAAAACCAAATGAGGAAATTTGGTATGTTAATTCAAAATTTATACTTACATTTTTCCACTTAGGAGTTGTTCAGCACAGACTCTCTACATTTATTTATTTTTTTACTAAGAGTTTTTTTTTTTTTTTTAATATCCAGGTTAATATCCAAACAGTGTGAATTATTCTTAATGAGCTACAGTTCAAAAATGTACCGTAAATGTCGGGCTATAAGCCGCTACTTTTTGCACAAGCTTTGAACCCTGTGGCTTTTAGTCAGGTGCGGCTTTTCTATGGATTGTCCGTGATTTTTGTCATATCGTAAGACGATTTGTTTTGTGTGTTCCGCTGTTGTACGGCACTACGTTGCCTGGCGGAAGGATCGGGGTTCAAGAGTGGTATGTTAGTCACATGTCCGTCCGCCAGGCAACGTAGTGCCGTACGAAGTAGCGCGAAAAACAAACTTCAAAGTAGCGGTACGCGTTCAGCGGGAGTCGTGGATGATGAGCGGCGATAAACTTGCAAGTTATGCCCAAAAAGCAAGTTATGCCCAACTCCACCGGTGGATTCTGACAGCGTGGAAAAGTGTGAAAACATCCACGATCACCAACGGATTTTGAAGGGCTGGACTGCTGCATGATGGAGAGGAGGACACCGCCACGGCCCTTCTGAGGGTGTTCGACTCTGACACTGACAATGAGGATTTCTTTGGTTTTGAAAGTGACAACGAAGGAAAGAAGCTGAGAGTGGATGACGAAGCCACCCTGAGCCTGTTTGTATCCGACACTGGAGAAGAGGACTTTGGTGGTTTTAGTGCGCAGGAAGAAGAGAAAGATGGTGGTGAATGACTGACTTTTCTTCTTGTTAAAGCTGTGTCACTGCACCTGAGCCTAAAAGGTAGTCCGAATCTATTTTTCTGGTGTGCTGTAGGCTACTGTTATGTACTACATGTGCAAATATGTACCCATAACTTGTTTTTCAAAATATTAATAAGTGATGTCTCCAAACAGCCATCTCTTTCCTGACAATTCCCTTTGTGCATATTCTCTTACATATGATAAGTCAACATTGAAACACCTGCGGCTTTTGGTCAGGTGCGGCTAATGTATGTACAAAACAGGATTTTCCCCTGATTTTAGCTTGTGCGGCTAATATTTAGGTGCGCTTTGTAGTCCGGGAAATACGGTACATGTACACTACTCCGTACAGCTTACATCCTTTGAAAAAAATAACATGAACCACTGATATATATTGCCCTAATTACAACACTGCCGATAATACCTCCTTATATTTGCTGTATTTTCTGCAGCATGACTGAATCAGGACTGGATAAACTTCCCATTTGACATTTTGTGATGACTGTTTTCTCTTTGTGATTACAGGAGCTGCCCTGTGATTCAGACCTCAGCACAACCAAGTGACAAATAATTCATGTTTTGTTTTGTTTTTTTAATGCTATGTTGAAACTGATGATAAACTGGAAAGGGAAATGTGCCAGGATTGCAATGTAATTTAATAATATAGCAAGCAGTTCTATGTAGAAGAAGGCTAGAAAAGGAAGACCTCATTTAAGGTAGAATAGCTGCTTTTTATTCTGTGCTAATATAAACTGTTGGTCTTGTTGAGCAGTGCAACTGTCTGTCAGGCTCATCTTGGCTATGCTAATTGATTAAAATTTTGCTGGTGGCCTGTACAGAGTTTGTCTAACTGACAAGTGCATGATTTAAAAGTGCATACTAACTAGCATGAACTGAGAAACTTTAATTTATGTGTAGTTAGTTATTCATTGGTGTTTTCAGAAAATGCTGCTGCCTACATGTGGTTGTTAATTGTCAGCAGAGCTTAGGTCTTGGGTTTTCCTCCTTCATATTTCCTAATCTTGGCTTTAAGTGAAATTTATAAGCTGCTATTTGTATATCCTCTACTAATCTGTTGCTGTATTTGAATGCAGACATTCCACAAGTTTCAATTATTGGATAACCAACTGTATTTCTTACTATTATATGGTTGCATCAAAATAAGAGTAGGCTGTTTGAGTGTCTCTAGGCTGTAATTTTTATAGGATTATTTTAGAGGGAAAGCTTAGTGAGATTAAGGAGCTTCTTAATGAGGTTCTATTCTTGTGCAGTGTGTTGGAACGCTGACTAAACACCAAATTAAACTAGCTCCAATGATGACGCAGAGTTGAAGTAAGACTGACCATTTACTCAAACTTATGTATTGTGCAAATAAACAATACAAAAATAATCAGCATCTGTTGTCTTAACTCATAAATTAAATCTTTTCTGTTGTGCTTTTTTTTTTTTACAGTATTCATAGTTATGAAGTAACTGTTTAAACATCACTTTTAAATGCCTTGACTTGGCTTTCCTGACCAGTTACCCTTTTAAATCTTTTAAATTTGAAACTTTTAAATCTTTTATTAGATTTTATTAAATTTATTATTTTTTATTAATTTTTACTGCTGTTTTTGTCTTGATAGCAGATTTTGTATTTATCTAACTCTCCTGGTCTGTTAGTGCCTCTATCCTGTCTGTGCTTGTGCCCGATTTGTACCCTGTTATTGACTTATGTTGACTCTCCATATTACTGTGAAGCACTTTGGTGTGCCTTTGGGTTTTTAAATGTGCTATATAAATAAAATTGTATTGTATTGTATTGTATTTAAATGAAATGGCTTTTAGCATATCCATTGTAAAATTGATTAACTTTGACCTTGCTTGTATGATGTTCTAAACACAGATGCATGCAGATTGTGTTGAACATTATCATCCATGTTTTTTCCCACACCAGGAAGTGGCACAATGTCAAAAATGTCTGCACAGCAAGTAATGTCATCACAGTGCTTGTGTATGAATAAAGTTACTTTTTTACTAAAACTAAATTATCAAGTTCTTCTTTTAAACAACACAATTATCAAATTATTTAAACAGAAAAAAAAATCAATGCTTATATGACAGAGGTTTTTTTTTTTTTTGTAAATTAAAAAGAAATATAGAGCATTGGACTGTGGTCTTTCTCACTTTAGCACATGGAATTTAGGCGGACAAGTCAAACAAACTAGCTTACATGCTTATTTATGTATTTACTCCAAATAACCTAATGGAAATATGTCAGTGTTGCAGTTTATCCCTTTGAATAACAACTCACCCCAAACTCAGCGAATCCCTTTGTGAATAGAGAAATAAACACATTCCCATAAATGTTCACCAGAAGAGACAGATATCAGTAATTCAAGTGCAGGAGTGAGTGTATATGATCTCTGGCTGAAGGTTGGCTGTCTGTCATCTGTCCGAGCAACAGTAACTCTCTGATTTCTACCTCACAGCTCCCTTGTGTGATTTCCTTCCTGTCCACTCCCTATTCACATTAAAAATCTTCATCCCTTCGCTTTCTTTCTCCTTTATGATAATCAGGCCCAGGAGTGCTCTGCCTATCTGGTAATCTGTCCCTCCCTCCCATATACTCAGACCAGTTCACCTGATCCCATAAACACCATTTTGCTTGATCTATCCCCTCTGGCTACACACAGCTGATGATCCCCGTTGCTCACTCCTCTCTTGAAGATTATTCCCTTTATCATGTTATCTTCAACTCACTGTCTATTTTTTTAAACTTAACAAAGAAATAGTTTCATTTTAATACAAACTCCTCTGCATCACAGTCCCCACTCCTTTCTTCCTGTCAGTCTCTCACTCTCTCATACACTCCCTGTGCTTGTGGCCCCTGCGGTGACATAATTTAATATTCGTAGTGTCATAGTAAAGAGGAAGAAGGCTTGGGTTGTCAGTGTTGCGAGAGAGCCCACACTGATTTAGTGCTAGCATCACAGAGGGAGCATCTCTCCTTATTTTATTAGTAGGCTATGGACAACCTGATGTAGTGACAGGGGGGTGGGGCAGTACAACTCAAATAAACAGCTGGAAGGCAGAAACAGAAGTAGCAGCAGTTTTGAGTTTAGACTCCCGAGGAAGAAAAAGAAATATGCTGGTATAATTTGCATTTGCTGTAGTTTTTCTCATTTCTAATTACTTTGCTGTCTAGTGTCTATGAAGTAATCAACATAAGTGAATTTGATGTGTGCAAAGCTGTGTGAAGTGTATATGCTTGGTAACAGTTAAAGTGCTGCAAACAGGGCCTAAATGATGATTGGGGTTAGTGATGAGGTTAGAGAGATTTTGTTGTCAGACTCTATTTCTGTACCACATTGGTTTGTGTGTGGCTCGAGTCCTACCTCCAGCTTCTTTTGAAATAAATGTTTTCATCTGTTGGGTGATATTTGAGGTTGTGTTCAGACATGTGGCAGACATGTTCACAGGTGTATGTGTTATATATGTGTTTACGTGTATGTGACTGTGAAGACACAACACTGCAGGTGTGGAACTGGGAGCAGCAGAGGCCACGCTGGTGGCACAGAGCGTTTTCATACACTTCTCTGCTCAGCAGCAAGGATGTGAATGTTGAACATCTGCTGCTAGTGTATTTGCATGTGAGAAACAGATAAACAAAACAGAACAGATGGAATGCTGAAGAGCTGCTTTACAATGGATTGTATACACAGGTTCAGAAAGATCTTATCCTGAGTTCTGAAGGCCAAACCCAAGGAGAGGGTGCACTGCAATTTGTTGCGACAATTGGAATCCTTGTGTCAAACGTTGGGTGTGTTGCTCCCATTTTTGTCTGAAGTATGTTATATTTCCAAAAACCATCATACTTGGAATTCTTTTTTGGACTACTCAATGACTCGACTGTGATTGCATTTCAGCTTCTCTCTATATGACTGTGGTGCTCTATGACTGCCAACTGGGCACAAAGGTATTTCAAGAATGGCTCATCCTGCCATTTAATTACACTAGCATTTGTTCAGCAAGTTGTAGTGCAGAGGTGCCGCATAACTTTAAGCTAAACTGGTCAGTTTTCTAAAGAAGCTCAGTCAGGTTTACTTAAAAGTTGACAGCAGTGCTCTTAGAGCATTGGTGGGATGTGTATTTCTTTCATTTTAGTGTAAAATAATCTATGAGGTGTTTGCAGAGATGGGGAGTAATGGAGTCCAAACACTTCATTAGTGCACTTAAGTAGATTTTTCATGTATCTGTACTTTAAGTATTTATTTTTCTGACATTTTTTTTCTCTTACATTTTAGAACAGACTCGTTGCTTTTGGTTTAAGATATCTGAGGAAAGTTATTATTTCCCAGCACTGCGCACCTTTAAATGTCAAACCGATTTGAACCTAAACAGTAACACTTAAAAGGTAATCCAGTCATCCATGAGGTATCACATTCAAAGAGATATTTATGCATAATTTAAAAGACCATTTAAACACTGTGGTCGTGGTACTTCAGCATGTAGCTAGCCCTACTGAAGAGGAGTGAGCATGGTAATGTTTTTTAAGTGGGATGCAATTTCAAACGTAACATTTGAATCAAGTTAATAAATATCAGCAAACACACAAACTGTTTTTGTGCAGCCTGTTGCGCACTGCGTCTGCTAGCTAAAGGCCCATCTGCTGTATTTCCCAGAAAGAGAAAAGAATGAAAACTAAATTATTTTAGAAAATTTAGAAATTTAAAAATTTTTAGATATTTGATCTGTATATGATATGAAGTTGTTTTTTTCATGTTTTGAAACTGAGGTATACAACTTTGTGTCGGCGGTTGAATGAAAATACTAATATACCCTTTAGTGCAGGATAAACAGGTTAGTTTACCATAATGTGATGGATTTAAAGTAAAGAAGTAATTTTATTACATTAACCTAGCAGAAGGTTCAGTTAGCTTTGCACAAAAATAGCTGGTAGAAACGTCCTCAAAGGAGCTACTTTTTAATTTCTTACTTGAGTAAGTTGTAGAGCCTCTACTTTTTCACTTTTACTGGGCTAAAGAAGTTGAATCAGTACTTCAGCTTTTACCTGGGAGTTTTTTTTTAACACAAGTATCTGTACTTAACTTGGGTATTGTGATATGTACAAACTTGATGTGCTGACAGCAATAGGATTGAAATGCTGACACATTTAATCCCAAACCAGTAAATGCAGTATTTGGAAATGTAACAAACAAAATCTTGCTCATGTTTTACTGAGAGATTATCCCTTGGTAATCACTCTTATTTTCTTGGTTTCCTGACAGAGAAAGGAGATAATTGACTCCTGTAATGTTTATTTTATTCAGTACTGATAGGCAATGCTGAATAAATTAATTAAAATAAATAAACAACAGAGAGAATCCATGAGTAGAAGGGCACTGCTGATCTAATTGATTTACATGTTTTTGAATTTCCTGCTTGTAGTTGTAGTTATAAGATAAGGTAATTGTCAGTGTAAGGTAAGGGTGTGTGCACCTCTGAGGTGAGCTTGATGTAGATTTTTGCAATAATGTCAACATTTACAGACAAAAGGAACCTGAGCTCCACACTCAAACAGCTTTAAAAAGACAAAGCAGGACTTCCCGGTTTTGCTTAGACTACATCAATATACTGATGTCCATTTTGCCATCTCTGGAGGATGTCAAGGATTTCAAATAGGTGATGGAGTATGTCACATACCTTTCAATTTCTTGTGTATTCATGTCAAATGGCCGTGGAGAGATCGATCTGCTGCACAAAATGATGTATGCACGCATCATGTGATGAGGTACAGGGCTGAGGTTTTAGGCTGAGAACCCTGTAATTCATTACAGCTGTGTGAGTGTTCATAGCTGTGTGTGTATCTATGTGAGAATGCGATGTGTGATTCATAAGATGAAACCCGCCTGGCTATGAGGGAACTCATTAGACTCCTGTCGTCTCACCTCCCGGTTGGAAAAATACCTGGCATCTGGGAGTTTATATTCCCTCTTCGTTACAACTCTCTCGTTCTCACTCTTTATTGCTGCCACACTCTTTGCCACAAAATCCAAGAGCAATCACCAATCAATCTTGTACACTCACCTTGTTCTCTTCTGCTGCTAACTACCTCGTGCCTTCTTCTGTTTTTGTTCTTCAAGTATTCAGCTGAGTTTTCACTCAAATTCAGACACATCATCGTCTCCCGCCTTTGTATCATAACCCATTACAGCTCATCAGGCTCATCGCCTCATCCCTCTGTAATCATGTCATCTGTGCATTTTAAACCATCCTTCTTACGTCACCTAAGTTATCTATCACTCTTCTGCCTTGTCTCCTCTATACTGAGGATCTGCTTTTCTTTATACTCCCAAGTGATTGCTTGTCACTGCTGATTGTATGACTTTGACACTTCTCTCCCCTGCTGTCTTGTCACCTACCCCATACCTAAAATTTTACTTTGTCGCCATGGAGATTCTGTCTGCTTGTGCAAGTCATGTCACAGGTTTGGTGCAGGTGAAAGAGGTATGATGCAGGGAGCCTTTTCATGACAAGTCTTGTCACATAAGAAAGTGAGTAGAAGAAAAGAAGAATCAAGGACAACCAAGGAGGCATCAGAAAAAGTCTCTTTGCTGAATCCATGAAATGCTCCTGTGGAGCGCAGCTACAAGTTCTACCCCAAAGAAGACTTATTTTGGGGAATAAGTTGCTAACCTCTGTATTTAGGTGTTTTTGAAGGTGGAAACGTAAAAATAACCAATCCAAAATAAATCAGTTACAAATACAACAGTGCTATTGTGTTAGCAAATGACTAATAATGATTTACAGTTTAAATATGTTCAAATGAAAAACCCTACCTGCAGACAGAGAAAATTTAAGTAAAAAGTTAGTTTGTTATGTCTTACATGGTTTATGTATTCTATTAGAAAATATTATTTATTTTACCCTTTACCATTCAGCGCGCTTGTGTGGTTAAAGTGATTAGTTTAGTTAAAGTATTTTAACCATCTGTGTAACTTTGTGCTGAACATTGGGGGGCTGGGGTGGGGGTGGGGGTGGGGGGTCTAAATAAAGAAATAAATCTGGGTAAGTTCCCAGATGATTAAACATGCAACTATTTTGCTGGTAATACCTGAAATGAGTACAGAAAATCAACAGCCTATTTATGCAAGATAAGACATAATTTTATTGGGGGGATTATATTGGTTGGGTCTGATTATTTGTTTTGGAAATTACGTCCCTGACTTTAACAGAAATCAAACATTTCCCACTATTTAACGGGAAATCATATCTAAATCATGTCAGTTTGTTTGTTTGTTTGTTTTTTCATCCTGACTCAAGTTGGAGTATTATTTTTTTTTTATTTCTGAACATAACTGAACCTCAGCCATAAGGTTTTTTTTAAAAACTATAATCATGACCGTGATCCCTTAAGACCACTTCCTCACCAGTAAAAGATGCCAGCCATTTTGACAACATAGCAGTATTTGACACCTTTGAAAGAAACTATGTGGAATTACTACAATGATTATCTCATTATCACACTGTTTTTTCACTTGATTAATTGCATCACCACTAACTTACTGCAAATTAAAAATGACCGTATGAAAGTAACCACGAAGTAAAGATGTGTGTCATATTTTTGGCTTTACTCTGTCTGTATGGTATAATTTTACCACATTTTCCCCCTCCTTCACCATACATCTCTGCTCTAACCCTTCTGTCCCCTCTGCTCCTCTGTGCCCTCTCCTTGCTGCTGCGATTCACAGGGTAATGGTGCTTGTTGTCTGGAGTCTGTTCCATCGATACGTGGTTCCTCTGTCTGAACTGGATGGGTCATCCTGCGTTTACATTCCCAGCCACTGGTCTTCCATCCAGTCAAACTGTAATTAAAAGTTCCTCTCCCATCTCTGCTAACTCACCATTTTGTCTGCAGGCAAATATTTCTGTCATCCTTTCCTATTTCATCGAGTTTCAGTCATCACTGTCACTTTTCCTCTTAACACTTTTTTTTATCTTAATACTGTTCATATGGCACAAATGCTGTGCACCACAGCAAAATTTGGTTGCAAATGTTCCACAAAAACCAGTGACAGCCTTTGTAGGGATGTTTTTGTACTCTTTTCTTTATAATGGTAATATGAAAATCCCCTAAGGTATCACATTAAACAAAGAATCTGCAGTATGTCTGCAAACTGCAGAACTCACAATGAGACCTTTTAGTGCCTTGAAGTAATCACTTGCAAGCCACACGGGGAGAGGAATAAAGCATGCCAAGCACAAAAGGAGAACTCATAACCATTAAAGTCAGTACAGTAATTGAATGAAAGGTGGGCAGCTGTTTTAGTGTCTAGGGCACAGGTATGTGTTCTAACAAGATGGTGGGATGCAGAGCTTTTATGGTTGTTACAGTAGGTGTTGCATCATTAGATTTTAAGGGCTGTTTCAGTATTTGGTTTGGACGTAGTCAGATGTGAAATCGCAAAAAGGAGAAGGGTGTCATTATGACAGGTAGTTTGACACAATGATGGATTGACAGAAAGTACAGTCATCACATCATCTTGAGTCTACATATACACAGTGTGTATATGCTTGCTTGTTTGTGTTTCCTGTATTGGACTATGGATATGTGTGCACTGGTGTGGCTCAGAGCGTAGGTGAAGGCACTGGCAGGCATTTCTATCAGCTGGTAAATTCTTATCTTGGAAGCCCACATAAACACAATTGCACATCAGTATGCAAGAAAGGATCTTTGTGGTGGCAATGTGGAACAGTTATAAAAGAGGAATAAGTTGTGTTTGTGCACGAGCACATGTGTTTGTGTGTAATTCTCAGCATGGGAATAGAGAGCAGGTTTTCAGCCACCGTGGCATATGGTGTGCACCCAGGTGATGAGCCAGTCTCAAGTACAGGCCTTTTTTGTGCGCATATGTGTGGGTTCATGGGTGTAATATGTGTGTGCGCATGTGTGGGTGTGTGTGTGTTTTGTGTGCATGCTTCTTTCACTCTGATGACCATCTGTGTCCTGCTCTTCAAAGCAGCCCTTTCTGCCCAGCCCCATAGACAAATGAATTATTAAAATGCTTTTCCAGGTGACACCCAAACCATTTGTTACCCCTTCTCTGACGGGGCAGACACAGACTTCAGGAAACAATCACTCTGAGTCCTCACCCATATCCTCCCACCTGATCCCCTATCAACTCTGTACAGCCCTTTCTGATCCACTTTGCTGTCCCCATGTGGTAATTGTTGACATCTTCATGTGCCTGTAGCACTCCTTTACCACCATTGTCCACTTATTTGATGTTTCTCCATCCTTATTCCCCCATTTCTTTGCCTCTCAATTGACTCCATGCTTAATTTGGTCTCTTCCTTTCTCTCTCACGCGTAGTCCTTTTCTTATACACTCTTTCTCTCTTTCTCTTCCTGTCCAAAAAAGTCAATCTTTCTCCCAGCTCCAGCCTCAGGGACTGCGACCGCTTGAGGAATCCAATAAGGTTGATTAAGTGATGACAGTATAATTACAGCAATGGCACGGGCACAATCAATCTCTTGCTTCCCGAATAGGATAAATGAGCCAACCTGGGTCATCAGCATATGGGAGATAACTTCACTCAGAGCATACTCAGTTGGGGACTAAGTAGAAAAAATAAGGTGTGAAGAATGAATATTCAGAATAACGCTTGTATATAAAAAATAAAACTGCAAAAATAAAATGAAATAAAATAAAATAAAAGTAACTCGAAGAAATGTATCTACAAACAACTTGATCATCACATAACAAACTGGACTGTCATGAAACAAAGAAAAACAAAGTCAATAGCAACATTATTAGCAGCAAGATAATTTTAGCACATCAACCAGCATGTATTGATTTTCCATCTGAAAAGGTTGAGAATATGAATACCTGTCACTAAACACAACCAAATGCATTCTCTATCCTGTTATTGTTCTGGAGCATAAGCCCAATAGTAACAATTAAGAATCAAACACTTGGGATAAAAGCAAATGCTTTTTTCATGATTTCAGCTTTGAAAGTGCTGTGTACCACTCAAAGACTCAAAGAAGAAAAAAAATCCTTAGATGCAATCATGTAACAGTTGATAAGGGCTCAAGAGACTCAGCTTTATACAACTGTCCTCTGATGGAGATATGCAGACTTTCCTCCTGAAATGCCAAAAAAGAAACCCAAATACTACCCTTAATGGGAAAGGAAAGAATTAAAATGGATGAGCATAAGCACAGATGGCTGTGATCAACCACTTCCCAATTCTCAGATATATATTGCAACTGACCATGTAAATTACAAGCTCAACACAAGCTTCAGTTTGTAGAATCAAGAGACTGACCCACTACTTGTATTAGTCACATTATAAGACATCCTTTAACAAAGACATGTATTAAACCTTTTCTTTTTTTTAAATAAATCAATTTATAAAGACAGTTTGTCTCTCCTTTAATGTGCATGTGGAAGTGCCCTTGAGTAAGATAGTGAACCACAAAAGCGTCCCAGATTTGACCAAGATGTATGAATGGGCAAAGGTGCCATGTAAAGTCCTGTGAAGTGTGTTCAATGTGACTGTAAAAGTTTAGTATTTTGCCCATTTTTTGTCATTACTTATACCTGGCAGTAAAATGTGATCACGTCTGGAGGTGGTCTAGATTACAGTTTGGTTGAATCTCTGCTAGGTGTCTGTAAATGCAGTCTGATGAAGTAGAAGTAGTTGGGGCACATCCTATCCAACAAATTGAAAAGCCTTACAAGCCTTAAGTCCACCAGCCCTACCATAGTTGTGCCCTATTCAATTACATTTGTTTTATATTTGCCAAATCACAACAGCTGTCACCTCAAGGCACTTTACTGTATAGTAAAAACCCTATAATAATATAATATAGTCTGAAATGCAAGAAACAAAAGGCAATTGACATAGCACCAACTGTGATACTGCAACTTGAAATGCAAGTCAGAACATAGATGGGGATTTTAAGAAATAGTTTGACTCTTGTTGAATCTTTTACAGCATTTTGTTTATCTTAAAGCATTGAGATTGATTAATCCTTTATCTCCTGTTTGTTGATTCTGCAGTATGCACTGACTTGATTTTTTGAAGTCCAGTAGCAGGTGGCTTGGCATCTGGTCAACATGCTAATAACCTCCAACAAAGATCATCGCACCCCTTCATCTTTCTGATCATATGGCTATCATTAGTATGTGCTTGTGTGTACAGAGAGAGATAAAGGTAGATGTATATACTTAGCACAAAAGGAAAGGAAACTTGTGTTTGTTTGATTGTCAATAATCTTATACAGTTGGAAAGTTTTTTTATGTCTCCTTAAATGGTGGTGCGTTTGTAAGAGCAATGGATTTGTAGGTTGAGCAGCAGAGTTGAGTATGTGGGCTGAACCCATGAAAAAACCTGCTAAATCTCCTCTGCCGCTGCCAAAAAGCTTATTCTGCTATTACGTTTTGGTTCAAGTTGTTTATTGGATTGGATGATTGAGGTCTGAAGAAAAAAATATATTGTCAATTTAACAATTTATTCATTTATCAAGGAGCATATAGAAGAACCATGCTCAGTCCCAGTCTGGTACCTCTTCCTCATATTGGTCACCAGTTTGGACACACACTGCTGTAGGATGGGATCCCATTCTTCAACCAGCATTTGTCACAAGTCAGCCAAACTGGTTGTGTTGGTTACTCTGGAAGAAACAGCACACCCAAGCTGATCCCAGAATTCTTCCATGAGGTTGAGATCAGAACTGCAGGCAGGCCATTCTCTCCTCTCCATTTCAAGATTATGGAGATAGTCTCTGACAAACCCCACTCTGTGGGGTCAAACATTGTTATGTTGAAGGATACAGTTCAGTTCCAGTCTGGGATATTGCATTGCCACTGGCTGCAGAATCTCGATATCTCTCTGCACTGAGATTGCCTCTAGTGAGAGAGATGACATCCCACACCATCCCACTGCTTCTGCCAAAAGCTGTTAGCCTATCGGTGCAGCAAACAGCGTAACATTCTTTGTTTCTTCTCCATACTTTAACCCTACTATCCAACTGCCATAGTCAGAGTCTGGAGTAATTTCCATGCATAATGTTCCTTCCCATGTTTAGGTTCCAGGGCATAAATGGGCTCGATAATGAAGGCCTATGAGACTGAAGACTATAGGCTGTTCTGGATTGGCTAGGTAGCGATCATTCAGCCATTTCATCTTACAAATTTTGACTGTAAATCTGTAGAGGACTGTCTACAATTCCTAAGTGCTGACAGGTTGATGAAGAAACTTTCTTGTGATGTCATCTTCTTTTTACTCACAATTCATTGCTTTTATCTGACATCCACTGTTTGGAGCTTGGCCCTCAATTTGGAGATAGTACTAGGGTTCACTCTAAATAATGGTGAAACTTAGTGTTTTCCCCAAGCATGCCTGATTGATCTGAACAGAACCTGTGCCAGAAAACAACTTAGAGCTGGTGTTCAACAAAACAAACTGATATGTGAACTTTGGCCCTATAGTTTGTTTCTGAGGGTCTCTTTTTGCTAAGCAAGTCCAGATGTTTTAGATCACCAGTGGAACTCCAAAAAGCAGTTCCTTTCAAGCTGCAGGCAAAGGCCTACATTGCACTGCTGGCATTTACAAGTAGTGATTATCTTACAGACAGTGCACTGCTTCTTTCCCATGCTTGCCCTCTGCCTCTTCTCCACATCTCTAGTGCTCGTAGGGACAGGAAAGTGTCCTTAACTTGGGAACTCAGGTGTGGTATCCAGGCGAACACCTAGGAGGTGTGAAGCAGTTTTATTCATTCTAGTTCTTAGAGATTTTTGTGTTCTCTATTCCAATTCCAACATTTCTTGTTAAGAACAAATATAGCACAAAAAAAAATAACAGTTTTTATGGAAGCAACATTATCCAAGACTGCAGATGTCTGCAACATCAGCAATGTGGAAATGTGAAGCAATGAAGTACAAATACTTTGTTGCTGTCCTTATGGTGCATTCACACCGAACACAATAGATGCGACCAAAAAGCGGCAGACGCCCCTAGCTGGTTGCATGTACATTCGCACCTTGACGCGTGTCCAACGCGAACTGGTCGCGCTTTAAAATATGCAATTTTCACACGCGTGAAGCGGAAATGTGGAAGGAAGTAGTGCCAGAGGGTATGTTTGCAAGATGGCAGCTGTCGATCTAGTGTTTGAAGAGAGAGTCTCCCTTCTCTATTTACTGTGGAGAGCAGAGCAGCGGGGTAAAGGACGTCCTCACGTCCTCATACCTGGGTCCATCAGGTCCTCCAGGAGCCTGAGCAGTTTGGTGAGTTTCACCACTTGCTCCAAGAGCTGCGTCTGCATGACGGTCGCTTTCAGTCATACCACCGTCTTTCCCTCACCCAGTTTA
The DNA here is from genome assembly GCF_018398535.1 of Haplochromis burtoni. Taxonomy (NCBI): domain Eukaryota; kingdom Metazoa; phylum Chordata; class Actinopteri; order Cichliformes; family Cichlidae; genus Haplochromis; species Haplochromis burtoni. Next base: position 106,314 of record NW_024582896.1, on the reverse strand, counting down.
AGGAGCTGCTGTCCCGCGTCGGTCCAAGCATTGCCCGCCTAGACAACTACAGACGCTCAATCTCACCTGCAGAGCGCCTGTCCATCTGCCTCCAGTTAGCAAAAGTGTTTAATACGGTAGTCCTTTATTGATACCTGTGCTAATATATGCTAAACTATCTGTTTATACACTGATAACATGGATGTGGTATGCTATCAGTGAATGCCATCGGTGTTCACTGATAGCATTTTTACAAAAATCATCTGTGATATTTACACCTTACATTTTCAAAACAGGCTTGTTGCTTTAATTTTAACACATTTGTGGGAAGATAATATTTTTACAACAATGTACACCTAAAAATATCAAACTACTGAGAGTAAATGAAGGGAACAATAACACACAAAGACAATCGTACAGTGGGGCAAAAAAGTATTTAGTCAGCCACCGATTGTGCAAGTTCCCCCACTTAAAATGATGACAGAGGTCAGTAATTTGCACCAGAGGTACACTTCAACTGTGAGAGACAGAATGTGAAAAAAAATCCATGAATTCACATGGTAGGATTTGTAAAGAATTTATTCGTAAATCAGGGTGGAAAATAAGTATTTGGTCACCTCAAACAAGGAAAATCTCTGGCTCTCACAGACCTGTAACGTCTTCTGTAAGAAGCTTTTCTGTCCCCCACTCGTTACCTGTATGAATGGCACCTGTTTGAACTCATCATCTGTATAAAAGACACCTGTCCACAGCCTCAAACAGTCAGACTCCAAACGCCGCCATGGCCAAGACCAAAGAGCTTTCGAAGGACACCAGGAAAAGTATTGTAGACCTGCACCAGACTGGGAAGAGTGAATCTACAATAGGCAAGCAGCTTGGTGTGAAAAAATCAACTGTGGGAGCAATCATCAGAAAATGGAAGACATACAAGACCACTGATAATCTCCCTCGATCTGGGGCTCCACGCAAGATCTCATCCCGTGGGGTCAAAATGATCATGAGAACGGTGAGCAAAGATCCCAGAACCACAGGGGGGACCTGGTGAATGACCTGCAGAGAGCTGGGACCAAAGTAACAAAGGTCACCATCAGTAACACACTACAACGGCAGGGAATCAAATCCCGCAGTGCCAGACGTGTTCCGCTGCTGGAAACATCATGCTATGGGGCTGTTTTTCTGCCAAGGGGACAGGACGACTGATCCGTGTTAAGGACAGAATGAATGGGGCCATGTATCGTGAGATTTTGAGCCAAAACCTCCTTCCATCAGTGAGAACTTTGAAGATGAAACGAGGCTGGGTCTTCCAACATGACAATGATCCAAAACACACCGCCCGGGCAACAAAGGAGTGGCTCCGTAAGAAGCATTTGAAAGTCCTGGAGTGGCCTAGCCAGTCTCCAGACCTCAACCCCATAGAAAATCTGTGGCGGGAGTTGAAAGTCCGTGTTGCTCGGCGACAGCCCCAAAACATCACTGCTCTCGAGAAGATCTGCATGGAGGAATGGGCCAAAATACCAGCTACTGTGTGTGCAAACCTGGTAAAGACCTATAGTAAACGTTTGACCTCTGTTATTGCCAACAAAGGTTATGTTACAAAGTATTGAGTTGTATTTTTGTTATTGACCAAATACTTATTTTCCACCCTGATTTACGAATAAATTCTTTACAAATCCTACCATGTGGATTCATGGATTTTTTTTTTCACATTCTGTCTCTCACAGTTGAAGTGTACCTCTGGTGCAAATTACTGACCTCTGTCATCATTTTAGGTGGGGGAACTTGCACAATCGGTGGCTGACTAAATACTTTTTTGCCCCACTGTAGGTGGTGTAGCCATCACCAGGGTGTATTACATAAAAAGAGACAAGAAAGGCAAAACCATTTAGTTTATGCATCATTTATAGCAGTAGAATAAGGGTAATTTGGTTCAGAATGATCTGGAATGGCATGTGTAGTTCAGAATTCACCAATTGGTCAATTCTTTTTGCATCTAGCTAGCACTATAGAAGTGGAGAAGGCATAAATTGAGCAATGTGCTTTGGCAGGTAATTGGGTAATTTCAAATGCAACCTTGTTAACAGCAAACACACAAACTGTTTATGTGCAGTTTGTTCACAGTATTTTTTGCTAGCTAAAGGTGCACCTGCCATTTCTTTCGAGGGATAAAAAACGTGTGAGCACTAACTTCCCTCAGAGATGGAGAGAAATGTAAGAAAGATGTCACGGGGTAGAAATGGACAAGTTAACTAGTTTTTTTGGTTTTTTTTTTTTTATCTTGCATGAGTTGCTGTGTTTTACTATTTTTAATATTTTAATATTGTACATTTATTGTTGACTTGTCCTGGAGAGACTCTGCCCCTCCCTGATTACTAACTTGGCACACCTGGGAGGTCACAGAGGCCCAATAAGAGGGTCTGACAGGCCAGGAGAAGGGGACAGCAGAGATGGAGAAGTAGTTGGTGGCAGGCGGTGGCCGGCATTGGTGCGGGTTTTGGTGTATCGGAGTGGCGACAGCCAGTGTGCGGAGAGGTAGAGGGAGTTGTGCTGGTGCTGAAGAAGTGGCTTGATGCCGGAGGATGCTACGGTGGGGGATTAAGTGGCAGCGGGACAGTACGGTGGCCCCTAGAGACAAAGCACGTACAAACTCCAAAACACTTGCAAA
>NW_024582896.1:18530-96855 GCF_018398535.1 Haplochromis burtoni | reverse complement strand
GGAAAACCTTTAAATGGTGTCTGGACCCCCGGGGAAACATTTGCCCAAACACCTTGAAGAGGACACAGGCAAGAAAGGTGAGTAATCATTAACTTACAAACACTTATTTGCAACACTTTTATCCCTAGATTTCACACACACATTTGCATTAGTTTTCCTTATTGGTAAACCTTAATCACAATCTCAATCACCATTCTTCTCTCCTGACAGACAACCACCACATTCCTTGATGAGGAGCAGCTGTGCAGGATCTGAAACAAGGCTACCAACTGATTTTAAAATTCCCAATAAATAGTCAATAAATATTTAAACTTCTTGTGTGCAAATCCATGCTTAAAGTGCAATGCTCATAAAGTGCTTGATAAGGTGCTTTTAATAAAGTGAAAGGTGTGCTCTAAAGTGCTATACATATAATATAAATAAATGCAGTAAGGGAGTCCTCTTCCTTACATTTCCTCCTCCCTCTCTTAAGCGCGAAGTGCTTCAGTCCTCTGTCATCCTAGATAAACAATCAGCAACCACATTTGACTTCCCCGGCCTATACTGGACCGTAAAGTCATAAGGCTGCAGAGACAGGTACCATCCTGCAATGCGGGCATTCGCATCCCTCATGCGGTTCAACCACTGGAGGGCACGATGATCAGTCTCCAGAGTGAAGTGACGTCCCAGAAGATAATACCTCAAGGCCTCAATAGCCCATTTCATGGCCAAGCACTCTTTCTCCACCGTCGAATACCTCGTCTCCCTGTCGAGTAGTTTCCGACTCAGAAACACCACAGGCCTTCTTTCACCATCCACCTCTTGCTGAAGGACAGCACCAAGGCCAACTCCCGAAGCATCAGTTTGCAAGATGAATGGCTTGTTGAAGTCTGGACTGTGTAGAACTGGATGTGTGCAAACTGCTTCCTTGAGGTCTCTGAATGCTTGCTCACAGTCTTCTGTCCAACGCACTTTGTTGGGGGCTGAGCCTTTTGTGAGGTTATTCAGTACAGTGGATCGCTCTGCAAAAGAAGGTATGAATTTCCGGTACCAGCCTACTAGACCCAGAAAACCTCTCACCTTCCTTTTTGTTGTCGGAACTGGGAAGGACTGAATTGCTTCAATCTTTCCAACCTGCGGCTTTATCTTCCCAGAGCCAACTACAAAGCCCAAGTACTCCACTTCTCTCTTGGCTATGGAGCACTTCTTGGGATTGATAGTCAGTCCAGCCATTCTGATGGAGTGTAGCACCTTCTGTAGGTGAATGACATGCTCTTCCCAGGACTGGCTGTACACCACCACGTCATCCAGATATGCTGCAGAGAATGCTGACACATCTCTCAGTACATGGTCCATTAATCGTTGGAATGTCGCTGGTGCACCTTGAAGCCCAAATGGCATGACTTTAAATTGGTACATACCAAACGGAGTTTTGAAGGCTGTCAGCTCTCTTGCTTCTGGTGCCAAAGCCACTTGCCAGTATCCTTTACACAGATCAAGTGTTGTAATGTACCTTGCTGATCCAACTCTCTCCAGCAGGTCATCCACCCTGGGCATTGGGTAGGGATCAAACTTGGATACTGCATTCAAATATCTGAAATCAATACAGAATCTCAGGGTGTCATCTTTCTTTGGTACCAAAACAATCGGGCTGCACCACTCACTACTTGACACCTCAATGATTCCCAGGTCCAACATCAGTTTTATTTCTTTCTGCAGCACTGGCACCAACCGTTCTGGAATTCTGTAGCTCTTTTGTCGAACGGGTGCATCCTCCTTCACCCGTATCTTGTGCTGAACCAGTGATGTGAAGCCTGGTGTTTCTCGAAAGAGCTGTGGGTCCACGAGTGGTTTTATATCAGCCTGCTCAGTAGGAGACAAATGAGAAAGGTCAACTGAAGCACAAACTTGAATGTTAGTTGGAAAGAACTTCTCAGTCACCTCCTCATCCTTAACTGAACGCACCAGTAACTGATAGACCGGCTCTTGTCGGCTGTGGAATTCCTTCAACAAGTTCACGTGAAATGTCTGATATTTTTTAACTCTTTCTGGCATATTCAGCTCATAAGTGACTTTACTCACTTGTCTGACGATCTCGTATGGTCCATGCCATTTTGTCAGCAACTTGTTATCGCTGGTGGGAAGCAATAACAGTACTTTCTGACCTGGAAGGAAGACCCTATCCCTGGCCTTCTGATCATACCAAGTCTTTTGATGTTTTTGTGCAGCTTTCATGTTGTCTTGCATCAATGATGCCATTTTCTCCAACCTCTCTCTCATGGTGATGACGTAGGCTGCGATGTTTTCGCCCTCTGCTTTGGATTCCTCCCAGCAGTCCTTAAGCAGATCCAGGGGGCCTCTCACTTGGCGACCGTATAAAAGTTCAAAAGGCGAGAAGCCAGTGGAAACCTGCGGGACCTCCCGGTAGGCGAACAGAAGGTATGGCAGCCATTGATCCCAGTCAGCACCTGTGTCAGAGACAAACTTGCGCAGCATACTTTTGAGAGTCTGGTTGTATCTCTCCACTAGCCCGTCCGTTTGGGGGTGATAAGGGGTGGTCTTAAGTCCCTTTATCCCTAACAACTTATAAACCTGCTGCAACAACTTGGATAGAAAGTTCGTTCCACAATCCGTCAGAATTTCTCTTGGTATGCCTACCCTAGAGAAAAGCTGCAGAAGACAATTAGCAATGTGACGAGCTTTAATTGATCTGAGTGGGAAGGCCTCAGGAAACCGTGTTGCATAGTCACATATGACTAATATGTAGCGATGACCTGTGGAGCTCCTCTCTAAAGGGCCCACGATATCCATGCCTAGCCTCTCAAATGGTGTTTCAATAATTGGCAGTGGTTGCAACTGGGCTCGTGCTACTCCTTTGCCTGAGGTCAACTGACATTTTTCACAGGAACGGCAAAACTCAGAAACCTGGACATACATCCCTGGCCAAACAAAACGGCTGCTGATCCTATTCAGTGTTTTGTGAAAAGCCATATGACCTGCCCATGGAATTGAATGACCCAAATCCATAACTTTGTCTCTGAACTGTTGTGGGAGTGCCACAGCTTCGCACTTCCCCTTTCTCTGGTACAAGATGCCTCCTTTAATCAAGTAAACAGTGTCTGCAAGACAGCTTACCTGACCTTGACTAGCCCCCTCTACCTCTGTTACCTTCTCAAACCAGGGTTTTAGAGTAGGGTCGCTTCTTTGGAGTGCACCTAAATCTGAGGGAACATCAAACTCAAGTTGGTTATTTGGCTTAGGGAACAATGCTGTACCTTTTCCCCTGAGCCTTTGAACTTTTCTCTTCTTTTCTGAGCCCTAGACTTCCTAATCTTCCCTGGCTCCGTTTCGAGAGACTCCTCAAAAAAGGGTAGTTCTTGCATCATTTCCTTTGCACTTTGTGCTCTTGTGACTACATGACAGGGTTTAAATGGTTCAACTGTCATATCTAGAGGAAGTGAGCTTCCAGATTCATCACCTAAGCCTTGAATGTCTTTCTCAGCACTCACTTGAGGGTCATAATCTGACTGATGTATTAGATCAAAAAGAGTGGGGATGTCATTACCAAGTATCACTGAATATGGCAAACTGGGAACCACAGCTACCACTAACAAGTAGGTTTGACCTCCCACTGTCAGGTAAACCTCAGCAGTGGGGTACCTGTGTTCGTCTCCATGCACACAACTTATTGTAGCCCCAACCCCACTTAGCTTTTCTCCTGAAATTATGCTAGAATGTACAAGAGTTTGGAAGCACCCAGAGTCAAGCAAAGCTTCCTCTTTACGCCCATTAATTAAAACAGGGACAGTACAAGCTTTCTTTCCTACGGCTCTGTGGCTGGTCTTGGAACTGCACACAAAAGAGATGGTTTTGACTTAAGGGCAGGGCAAAATTGTTGTGTATGGCCAAAGTTATGACAGTGATAACATTTAATATCCTGAACTGAAGACTTAAAGGATTTCTTCACATTGTGAGGTCTATGGGAAGGGAGCTGCCTAGAACTAGAAAGATTTCTAGCCTGAACTTGACCAGAACCCTGTTCACCCCCAATGGACTTACTTGGTTGGGCGTAGTGGGTCTCCCGGCTGAAGTAGGTGCTCTTGCTTCCTTTTCTGGCTGAAGTGAAAACCTCTGCGAGGCTAGCTGCTTCCTTTGCAGTCTTCGGGTCATGCTCACGTATCCAAATCTCCAGCTCTGGATTAACCATTCTCAAAAACTGCTCCAGAATTATCTGCTCAGATATTTCTTCTACAGTTGATTTTTCAGGTTTAATCCATCTTGAAAACAGGTCTTTCAATCTTACATAAAGTTCACGTGGCGTCTCACCTGGCTCAACTTTCAGAGATCTGAAGCGGCGTCTGTAGGTGTCAGCAGTGATCTCATATTTTGCCAGAATTGCCTCTTTCACCTTATCATAATTCTCAGAGTCTGTTAAATCCATAAGAATGTAGGCTGTGCGGGCTTTACCTGTCAACAGGGGAACCAGACGAATAGCCCACTCATCTCTGGGCCATCGACACACGTTTGCCATTCTTTCAAACGTAGTCAGAAAATGTTCAATGTCATCTTCTGGTGACAGAGGAAAAAGTTTTGGTTCAATTAAAGACCTGGACCCACTGGCCACTGGAATGTCTTCACCATTGAATCCAAGTTCTTGTTCTTCAGATGTTGTAGGGGGCGCTGGCGCCTCTGGTGGATCAGGCTTATCAGTTACAGCATTAACTTGTAGCTGGATTTGCTGAAATTGATGCTGCATGCCTTTCCACCTTTGCTCCTGACGTGACAAATCCTTCTCCCACTTTTGGTCTCTGGCTGCTTGAGACCGCATAAGAGATTTCACCAACCCTGTTAACTCCTCCAATTTGTCCTCAGGGCTTGTTGCTGCCATGGCCTCTAGCTCAGATGAAGCTCCAACTCCTTCATCAGGCTGCTCCTCTTGGCCTGGCTTTCTTCCACCTCTTGTCATCATCTTCTCACTGTGGCATGAGTGACACACTCCTGACACCACTTGTAACAGGGCAGCCCTTAGCGGCTGGAAACACAGTGAGACAGACCAAGGCAAGTGTAGTGGAACAAAGTATTTATTGCTATACGGCTCTCCTTACAACAATTAACTTGTCGAGCTTCTTCACAGCACAAAAATCCATCCTCTAATGACAACTGGCAGCCTTAAATATGTTCAGCTGTCACAGACTTAACCATTATTCCACTCTCAGGTAAATTCTTAAATCCCAACCTTCCACCACAGTATACAATATATCAATAAGAATAAATAAATACATAAATACATTTTCACATTTACATATTAATAAATACTTCACACTTTAATGTTACACCAAACCCAATATTATAAAAACCCAGAAACCCAAGCACAAAAAGATTCACCACACTCTCTTTACCAATGGTCTCTCCCGGAACCTTTAAATGGTGTCTGGACCCCCGGGGAAACATTTGCCCAAACACCTTGAAGAGGACACAGGCAAGAAAGGTGAGTAATCATTAACTTACAAACACTTATTTGCAACACTTTTATCCCTAGATTTCACACACACTTTGCATTAGTTTTCCTTATTGGTAAACCTTAATCACAATCTCAATCACCATTCTTCTCTCCTGACAGACAACCACCACATTCCTTGATGAGGAGCAGCTGTGCAGGATCTGAAACAAGGCTACCAACTGATTTTAAAATTCCCAATAAATAGTCAATAAATATTTAAACTTCTTGTGTGCAAATCCATGCTTAAAGTGCAATGCTCATAAAGTGCTTGATAAGGTGCTTTTAATAAAGTGAAAGGTGTGCTCTAAAGTGCTATACAGACAATACAATATAAATAAATGCAGTAAGGGAGTCCTCTTCCTTACAGAGAGTTTCTCCAGAGTTTCCTTCTACTTATAAATACAGTATATTAGATATATGTACTAAATAAGTTGATGATTAAAGACAACTGGAATTGCATATGGTCACATTAAACAAATGTGGAATGAATAACAAGGGCAAATTAGACTAAAGTTGCAATTGCAAAGATACTATGATGTCTTTCTCTTTGAACGCAGCCTGGTAATTAAGATCAATGTTAGGTAGCTGAAAGAGACTCAATATTTTTTTTGATGTAAGAGCAAATGCTTCTGTTCATCCTCAAGACCACATGTGTCCCTTGTCACGGCGAGTGAGGTGAGCCGTGTGGAGGAGGAAATGAAGGATCCAAGTGCAGGCAGTCGTGAGGGTGTGAAGGTGGTTTATTAAACACAAAAAGAAAGGCAAACGGCAACAAGGAAAACTAAACTATACTGGGAAACAACTAAAACTACAGAGACACAAACCTGAATGAGAACGAGCGGAAACACTAGGCGGATGACAGCAGGGAAACACACAGATGACGCAGGGTGGAATACACAGACGGACCAGCAACTACAATGACGGAAGACATGACTTAAATACACCGAGAATCACAGGGAAATACACACAGGTGGTGGACGCAGCTGGGAGTGATCAACAAGACGAGACAAAGGTAAAACTGAACACACTCACATGAGACGCAGACCTTCACAATAAAACAGGAACAAGAAACCATCACACAAAGGCGCAGACTCGACATAGAGAGACAGACAGAAAATGACACATGGAACTGGACAAATACTAAGCCGACACAACTGAAGAGCGCATCCTAAACATAAACAGAAACATGAAACTCAAATAATAAACATCATAATCATCATCATAAACATTACCATAACACGACAAGAGAACAAGAACACAATCCCTGATGCAAACTTAAATCAAAACACAATAAACTCAAAATACTGGGTCCAACGGACCCAGAACCGTGACACCCCAGTAATTTATTGATGGAATGCAGGATCTATCCAGAGTAGAGCTGTGTTATTACAAACTGTTCCACTGAAAACTGAAATCTATGTGTAACAGCTAACTTTATGATGTGTACGTCATAGAACATAAAACATTGTTCACTGTCAAATCCTAAGCTTTTTGTGTGCTAATGAAAATACTGTTACCGTGCCATGTGTTTAAATGCACTTCTGTTTTATTTTAGCAAATTAGAGAGTCTGTAGGTACTTATTAAAGTCATCAAAACCTACACCTCAACACAGGGCTTGGAACCAGCCTCCCGGAGAGGGGCTGGACTATGTCTCAGCTTGGAGTTGCCCTTGGTAAGTGTTGGCAGGCTAGGGTGGGTGTCCTAGTATCCACTCAGCTTGATGCCTGTACGTTGGGGATTTTCCTAGTGGATGAGAGGGTTTGTTCCCTGCGTCTTTGGGTCGGGGAATTGGTCCTGACTGTCGATTTCACTTATGTGCCAAATACGGGCAGGATATTTGAGGGTGCTCCACCTGGGGACTCTGTTGTCCTACTGAGAGACTTTAACACTCATGTGGGCAACGACTGTAAGACCTCGAGGGGCATGCGAGGAGTGGCCTGCCGGATCTGAACCCAAGTCGTGTTCTGTTACTGGATTCCTATGCCAACAACAGTTTGTCCATAACGATCACCATGTTTGAACATAAGGGTATTCATACATGCACATGGCACCAGGACACTGTAGGCCACAGGTCGCAGATCGATTTTCTAATTCTCGTTAGATCTGCAGCCCTATGTTATGGACACTCAGGTGAAGAGAAGTCCTGAACTGTCGACTGATCACCACCTGGTGGTGAGTTGGATCAGGTGCAGGAGAAGGATGTTGAACAGATCTGGCATGGCTAAACATATAGTGAGGGTGCACTTGGAATGCCTTGCAGAGGCCCTGGTCTGCAAGATGTGCAACTCCCACCTCTGGCAGAGTTTCAACAACATTCCAAGGGGGGACTGGAAACTGTGATTCTTTTCATAATTTTTATGGACATAATTTCTAGGTGTGGCCAAGTGGCGGAGGGCTTCTACTTGGGTGATCTCAGAGTGTCATCTCTGCTTTTTGCAGATGATGTGTTTCTGTTGGCTTCATCCAGTGACAGCCTCCAACTCGAGCTAGAGTGGTTTGCAGCTGAGTGTAAAGCGGGAAAGAGAATCAGCACCTCCAAGTCTGAGGCCATGGTCCTCAGCCGGAAAAGGGTCGAGTGCCCACTCCAGGTCAAGGACGAATTCCTGCCTAAAGTAGAGGAGTTTAAGTAAGTCTTGTTCATGAGCAGAGAGATTACTTTTTTCAAGTAACGAGTAAAGTAAGGGATTACTATTGCAAAAACGGTAATTAGATTACCGTTACTTTCCCGTAGGAACGCTGCGTTACTGCGTTACTAAAACCGTGATTTTTTGTGAGAATGTCTCATGACAGTGACGTAAGCGAGTGCGACGTTCGTGACAACAGCTGTGTGCAGATCAACAATGGATCATATATCGAGTGGGAGAGAGTATGAGCGTGCAGCGTTTAAAGCGTGGAAGTACTGACCTTACTTTGAGTTTGATTCCATAAAAAGTGACAAAAACATTAGTGTCCGTTGTGCGTGGGAAGAAAACTTCTTTTTACAGCAAAAAAACCCTAAACTTCCAAGCAAGCACCGAGTGCGCTACGACGTAATGGGAAACTCACAGAGAAACTCGCGGATTCTTCCACTGACCGCTGCGGCACACCTGCACCAGGGTAAACCTCCGCCTACCCACTCCTGCTTTACAGGTGAAAATAGAGCAACAGGACCGCTAGTCTTTGACTTTATTTATTTTCTGCTGTGTTTTACTTGCATCTATTTGAAAGAGTGAGTGTAAACACAAAAAATATTTTATTTTATGTGCTGGAATGTGCAGAAAATAGGTTTAAATGTTAAACTAATTTCTTCCAGTCAGAGAATGTTGCATATAATTAAATTTTTGCTTGATGCATAAAGTTAAAAGATTAAAACTAATAAAACAAGTTTTAAAAAGAGACTTTTCCATTTGATTACATTTTGTATGATGGATTATGCAGAAAAAGTAGAATTGGGCTGAAAGATCTATCGCTTTATCACCTATTCAGGTTGTAAATCGTGTTTTTAAAAAGTAACTAAGTAATTAATTACTTTTGAAAATAAGTAATCAGTAAAGTAACGGGATTACTTTTTTGGGGAAGTAATCAGTAATTAGTTACTGATTACTTTTTTCAAGTAACTTGACCAACACTGTTCATGAGTGAGGGGAAAAGGGAGCGGAAGATCGACAGACGAATTGGTACTGTGGCTGCAGTGATGCGGACGTTGTACCAGTCTGTCGTGGTCAGTGTTGGGACTAACGCGTTATTAAGTAACGCGTTACAGTAACTACGTTATTATTGTGGTAACGAGCACGGTAACTAGTTATTATGCCAAAATCAGGAACGCGTTACTCGTTACTGGGATTTAGATAGGGTCGTTACTCGTTACTTCGTGTGGTGGCTATCGCGGAGCTTCCACAGATTCAGTAACATTAGCAAGTGGTGGAGGCCAGCAGGTGGATGAAGGAAAGGGGACGCAGAAGGAAAAGAGACCCGAGGCGGCCGCCGGTCCAAGTGTGAACTGAACTTCAGGTAAGAAGTTATGACCTGCAGTCTCTCTGGGTCAGATATGAACCAAGTTTAGGTGGAGTTTATTTTCGTTATTCTGACTTTTTCCGTACTGCGTGCTAGCTAGCATGACGGAGTTTCTATACAGCTGGGTGGTGCTATAGTTACTGATGTTGAACTTTATTTTGTTCATAAGTTATTAGAGTTGCCAACCGTCCCGTCTGGTATTCAGAGAAAATATTACGCGTTTCTTATTGAGGTGAAAAGGAACAGTTTGTCCCGTAATTCAGCTACAATGAAAAAGACACAAAGCTGGAGTTATTCTGTGTCTTTGCTGCACAGCTGCCTCTTCTTCTCATTCTCCCCCCTCCCTCTCCCGTTTCTACTTCAATCATGAAACTGATCAATGATCAGCTGATCGGCTCTCTTGTTTGTTTATCGCCTCACTTTGCGCCGAAAGAGGAAACCAGCGGATGTCGCGCTAAACAACAGCAGCACGTTTAAGCTTGATCAGCTGTTGTTAGAATTTATTTAATATTAATTTCTAGTATCAGCTGATGTTTGCTGGAGCCACAGCTGCAAAAAAGCTGCTGGTCATGATATGGTTTGGTTATCTGGTGAGAGGGAAACATGAAGATGAAACCAGGAGATGTCCTTACTGAATCATCAGAGCTGAACAGGTGATGGAGAAACAGGTTTACCTTTTAGGTGACATGAATGAGTTGAAGGGAAGTTATGAACTGTTTCTGAGAGACAAATAACACCAGGATCCTTTTTTAGAGTAGCTGACAGCTGGTAACTGTGCAGGGGCGGATCTAGCAAAGTGTTGCCAGGGGGCAGTGTAGGGCATTAACAGGGAAGGGGGGCACAAAGAAATACTTTTCTTTCTTATTCTCATTTAAAATGTCTCGCTTTTAAAAAATAATTATCTGAATCTTACAACAAACGATTGATAGATTGATGCATATATACCATCAGAACAGTGAACATCACTGTCACAACAGCGTTTGTTTGTCAGAGGCTTTATGATTTTCTATAATGGTGGGCCGGTCTCTAGTCAAAATGCCCGGGCCAATTTTTTGTCCCAGTCCAGCCCTGTATGCAGCTCATCTGCAGTCTGGTGTTACCTACATCTTCCTATTCAGAAGGCAGAATTTCAGAGTTCTGAGTACAATCAAAGCACCACGACTGCAGTTTTTGTGTTGGATGTAAAAGGCGCACATGACGCTGTGACGTAGGCTAGAATCATGGCAGCAGTCAATGACGGTCCAGGCGTGGGATTTCTCTCGTGGAAATATGCACATTATCTTTTCCTTTCTATTGGTAGGTGGCACAGTGCACTTGTGGCAAGTAAGCAAGCTAGAAGACTGGCAAAGTTATGGAAGAAACACATTAACAAGAGAATTCTGAGTAAAACCAAAGTTACTTTCCCTAGTAACTAGTTACTTTGAAAGTAACGAGTAACTTGAAGTAACTGAGTTACTTTTGATAGAAGTAACTAGTAATGTAACTAAGTTACTAATTTAAAGTAACTTACCCAACACTGGTCGTGGTGAAGAGAGAGCTTAACGTAAAAGAGAAAGGTCTACGTCCCTACCCTCATGTATGGACATAAGCTTTGGGTAGCGACATTGAAATGAGCCAGTTGAGATCGTTTGGGCTAGGTTGCCTTCTGGGCATCTCCAGGGTGATATATTCTGGGCATGTCTCTCTGGGAGGAGGACCCGGGGCAGACCCAGGACACGCTAAAGACACTGTATCTCTCAGCTGGCCTGGGAACACCTTGGTGTTCCCCCGGAAAGGTTGGAGGGGGTGGCTGGGGAGAAGCATTAATTTGTAATACTAAATCAACCTCATTAATAGGTGCATATTGTATTTAATAACACCAATGAAGAGAAGTAAAAAACAAAATAAAGTAAAAAAGAAAAGAAAATCAATGGGAGGCACTGAGTCACACTTTCATTATGTATCAATCTCTGTGTAGAAATGTGACTAAAAGCCTGGAACACTGCAAACCACTGCTCACTGTAAAAAACTCGGTTGCCTCTAAAACCTGAGGCACACAGGTATTGGGTTTCTCCTCTTCCATCCAGTGCTCCATTTTAAATTTATTTCCATTAACCTCACCTCTGTTTTGTAAAAATACCACTATTACTGAGGAGCCGAAATGTTTGAGGCTCAGTTCTAAATATGCAGGTTGAGAACTGAGTGAAGAGCTGCAGGGCAGAGCAAAAGTTTTGGCAGTGAGCTCACAGCTTTGAGCTGTCCAGTTAAACAGTTGTTCTGATAACATCTCCTCCTCTCCTTCAAAATGAATTAACACTCCTAGCACAATCTATTACAAAAACATCAGACTCTTAAAAAAAAAGATATGCTAATGTCAGTGTAAATTATTCCCCAAAAGGGAAGCTCCTGTCCAGAACTTTCAGTCACAAAATTCACGCTGAGCTTATTTAATAAACACCAACAGTAGCTTTTTAACACACAAAAAAGAGCCTTAATAAATCTGGCTAAACATTTGGTACTCTGTAGTGTGCTTTCATTATAGGAGTTTAAATTACAGCACAGGCTTATTTTCATTGCTCTTCTTTTTGTCATGGTCCTGGGTCGTTGACCCAGCGTTTGTGTTTCATTTTGGTGTCATCTTATGTTTTGTGTTTAATTCTTATTTTGTATCAGTGCTTAGGGTTTGGTTCTTGTATTTAGCACTTCAGTGTTCTCCCTCCTGTGCTCTGTTTGTGTCCCTGAGTTTGTCTTTGTGAATTTCCTATTTTACTTTGAAGGTCTTTGTCTGTTATCACTGTGTCAGCTTGTGTCTTCCTGTCGTCTTGTGAATTAGGATCACCTGTGCTCCCCTCCTGTGTACCATTACCTGATTATCTTGTGTGTGTGTATATTTATAGTGGGTGTCAGTCTGTGCTCCTTGTCGGTTTGTTGACGTGTTACTTAGTGTAAATCTGTGTTATCCTGCGTCTTTTGTCATCTCTACGTCTCTCTGCTCCTCACTCTGATCTCCATTCCCAGCTCTTCATCCCCCATGTACCTCCTTATGTTTTCCCTGCGTGTGACTTTGTGAGTTATGGTTTTGTGTTTAGTTATTATTAGTTTTCCACAGTTTAGGTTCATGTTTAGTTCTGCCCAATGCCTTTTTTTATTGAGCACTGCAAATAAACCTCACTCACATCTCCACCGCAGTCTGCAACTCTGGTCCTCATTCACTCCACCACACAACTACTGCCTCAACCGTGCCACTTTTGAAGAAAAAATGTACAATGTTCACCTCTGGGAGGATGTGTGACCTTTTTGGGCTTAGTATATCCTCATCAATATGTATGGAAAGTCTCCATGCGTATTCAGAGTTGGGCATGTCTGTGTTTACAGCACTTTGAATTTTATTCATTTAAGTATTAGTTTGAGTGCAACACAAACACAATGCTTATATATCTTGATCTAATAAAAACAAAACCACATATGCACCAAATTTGACCAAAATTTACAAATATTGAAACCAAATAAATTTCCTTGTTTTTTTTCCTATTATCAGTTTAGTAATTTATATATATTTAGTTACAAAAGTTTTGTTCTCTTTATTTTCCATTTTAGTGTTCATTAACTGTCATAACCTTGGTGCTCACCCATACAGTCTCCACCCCTCCCTCTCCTCTTCATCTTGCTGGACTGTCCCCATGTCCCTCACACCATCACCATGCTCTGTCAGCTGCAAGTGTAATAAGCAATTAGACTAGACAAAAGACGAACATGAGGCAGGAGATGAGTATTTGATAAAAGTCTAAATTCAATTCCCATGCATAATGAATACCTGCTCTGTTTCTATGCTGCTGCCAGTATTTGTCCTTGACCCAGTCCAAGAGTGTGCCATCATCCTCCAGTTTATTCTTAAATTGAGGATTCAATGTGAACACCTCTCAGAGAACAGTTTTATCAATGATTCTCTATGGAGTGCAGATTTCTAATTAGCGAAAAGGAAACTGAGCACAATTTGTCTAAGTGATATTAATTTTAATTAGTCTTTGAAACGATATTTATCAGAAAAATCTTACCAGACAGCCTGCTTGGACACAGACACTATCTCCTTCCTGTATTGTGTATACTGGTTCTCTAGTGTGGAAAGGGGTTTAAACTAAAAACCTTTCCTAACTGATCAGAGCACATTGTGTCATAAATAATCATAGTACCTTATAACCCCCAAAAGCACTTTGCTTTCTAAGGGTAGGTTTACTTATTCTTCCTAGAGTTTCCAAAACTAGAATTGGAGCCAGAGCCTTCAGCTGTCAGGTTCCTCTCCTGTTGAGCCAGCTCCAATTTTTTTTTCTTCAAAAGTTAAACAGCCTCTCCATTATTAGGATTAGGCTTTAAACATTCCTTTTTGATAAAGTTTATAGTTAGTTATGCTGGTGTAGGTTTTGGCTATTGGAGGACCGACCATGATTCACCAAGCGCTTCTCCTGCACTGCCTTCTTTCCCATTGGCCAAACCAGCTACTATGGCCTGTCATTAACTATTGCCAGTGTTGGGGAGTAACGGAATACATGTACCGCCTTTACGTATTTAAAATACAAAATATGAGTAACTGTATTCCGTTACAGTTACCATTGAATACAGTTGCTTTATTGAAATAAATGGATTACACGGCAGTATTTTCTTGTTTCATATTGTGGCGGTTCAGGACTGTTTGGGTTTTGTTTGACAGCTACGTTCTGTTGTTCCGGGCGGCAGCGTTACGGTTGCCATGGTTACAGGGTGACGCGCTCTGTCTGCGACTATGCGTTTCCTGGGTGACAGAGCGCCTTTTTGTTGTTCTTGTTGTTGTGCTAAGCTAATAGGCAGAATGCTACAGGCATAGCTCTAAAGAATGTACCCTCATGGGCAGTGTAGTCCGTGCTGCAGGGGGAATCGACTGCCTACACGTTATGTGTCTGTGAGCAAGAGGAGGGAGAAAAAGGCGAGTGGAAAAGTGTGAGTTGTCATCGAGAAGAAACGGAAGCATGTAAATATAATAATAACCACTGCAGCCACAAAGAGTGCCTGACGAGCCCAGTTGTAAGTACGCTATTAAGACTCGACTGTACACTGTGTTGGTGTTTTCCTCCAAAACAATAAGTTCCATTGGAGCAGTCTTTCAACGCTTCTCTCTGTCTCTCACAAGCAAGGTTGACCCAGACAACAAAGTAAAGCTATTTTTCAGCTACGAGCCCGAAACAGAACCCACCGTATTAGCCCTTTACTACGGTTCAAAGCCGCGGACCTTCAGTAATAGTAATAAATCACACAGCAATAGTACATTCGTGTAGTTTTAAAAAGCATGATAATATATTAAGTAATCCAAAGTATTCAGAATATGTTACTCTCATTAAGTAACGTAACGGAATACGTTACAAAATACATTTTGGGGCATGTATTCAGTAATCTGTAGTGGAATACATTTTAAAAGTAACCTTCCCAACACTGGCTATTGCCTCTGGTGTTTTCTGTTGTCATCTGCAATTAGGCCATCACCAGATCATTGGGATTTTCTCTTTACTATAGGGTCCTTATCTTACAATAAAAAAAAAACCCAAAAAACTTAAAATTAATGTTGTTGTGAAATGGTTTTATAAAGAGTAAGGTACATAAGTATTTGGGCACCCACACACACATACCTTCATACAGGAATCTGCACAATCTCAGACACACACACACACACCTGCACACCTTGATACATCAAGTTATTTTTTGCACAATGCTCAGTCTTTTTGCACAACCCACTGTCATTGTTGCGCTTTTCTATTGCACTGTTGTGTCTGCACTGTCTGTTTTGTTTTTTGTTTTTTTTGCACTGCTTTTTGCAATTTTTGCACAATTGCACCTTATGTAGTCCTGTGTTGATTGTCTGTTATATGTAATGCCATGATCTTGGAAGAAAGCTGCCTCTTTTCACTGTGTGTTCCACTGCACATGGTTG
The DNA here is from genome assembly GCF_018398535.1 of Haplochromis burtoni. Lineage (NCBI taxonomy): Eukaryota > Metazoa > Chordata > Actinopteri > Cichliformes > Cichlidae > Haplochromis > Haplochromis burtoni. The sequence continues at coordinate 81,447 of NW_024582896.1, read as the reverse complement.
AAATAACAATACAGCCACTTGACTTGACTTGACTTTAAAACAGTGCCGAAGAAGTACAGCAAGCTGCCCATACCTGATGCCTTAGAAGCTGCACAGCAAAGATACAGCCTTGGCTAGCCACTTGAAGAGGTATACCGCAGAGCTAGAAGGCTGGAGAATAAACCAGCTCTACTCCATAGAACCATCCAAGGTATACTCTCAGTGGCAGGGGAACAATATGAGAACGTACTTGACACCTTAAAAACTGCAAAGCAAAGACACAAAGACACTGCAATGCAAAGAGGAAAACCAGAGGAGCTGGTTTTCCTGGTAGACAGAGCAGTAGCCCGAGACTGCAAGACCAGACTGTCCAATGCTTGCACCGTCTGGAATAATTAAAAGAAAGCCTACAAATCAACCCCCCACACATGGAATGCCTAGAACTGTAACTGGACTGTAATTGTGACTAGAATCCCACAGTCACATGGGAACCACGAAGGGGCTGCTAGGAAAACTGCAACCACCATATACATGCAGATGGTCAGGCAAGTCCTGAGGAGTCAGCTGAATGGAAAGAACATGATCCAGGCTATTTGTACCCAGCCTGTGATCAGATACCCTGCTGGGATAATAATCTGGACAAAGGAGGAGAAAGAAGCCATCAAGACAGTGCATGGAGGGTTTCACCCAAATTTTGCACCCAGAGTATACCTTAAACAGAAGAAAGGAGGCTGAGGACTGGTAAGTGTGCAGGATGAGACAACAAACATCCATGAGTACATCAGGAAGGTGGAAACAACCGACAGTGTGCTTAGTCAATACATCAGGCAACAGAAACCTGAGAAAGAAGATGAGCAAGGGGAATGCTACTACTCAAGTAACCCTGGCGGAAGGGGTTACATGAATAAGATGAGGGACCTATGGATTCTTTGATACCCAACATCCACAATGACGGCGAAACAACTAGTAGCTCAGTGTTCCAACATTCGAAAGAAGGGACTGCTCTCACAGCTAGAGATTGACGAGGTACAACTGATATGTTTAATATGCTGCTGAGAATATACCCCAGAAGAAGGGTATAGTATAGCTTTTATTTTGGAAAGAGCCATTTCTCTGTAATAAACTCTCTTTTCCAAAGATGAGTGATTTCTCGATCAGATAGTTTTGTTGTTTCAGCAACATTACATTTAAAAACTGTACTTTTGAGTTAAAATATATATTTATAATTTTAATAAATGACAAATTAAAAAGGCATGAACATGTTTTTGTATCGAAAAAATATCGAACCATGACACCAAAGTATAGAACCGTGAACTTTGTGTATCGTTGCACCCCTACTATATATACACAGGTATTTATCATTATATCATTATTTAGGGATTATAGCCATTTTATAGCCACTCATTTTTCAAAGGCACAAAATTTTTGGACAAACTTTCCGTATTTGGATTCATGATGTTGTCTCTTTATTATAGAATTTGACAATGATATCTGTATCTCATCAAGAGTGTTCTAGACTTGGTAAGATATTGGGAATTCTGCAGTCACACATTTTCTTTTTCTTTGTGCTTTAACACTGAATAGGACAGTAAAGCAAAAAGGAAAGGGATACCAACTAATGAGAAAGACATGCAGGAAATAGCCCAGGGCAAAATTGAACCTAGGCTTCTGCAGTGGCCTTGCACCATGTGGGTCATAGACTTAACCAGTAATAAGTCCTTAAAACGACACCTGTGATCATCCACGTTAGAGGTCTTCCATGACTTTCTACACCTTTTGCTGAGCTGGCCAGTGCATTCCTTCTTTATTCCTTCACTGAATAACAGAATAACTAAGGATTCTGCTATTTTGTTGGGGTGACGGTAGCTCAGAAGTTAGAGCAGGTCTTCTATTAATTGGAAGGTTTGTGGTTTTATCCCTGGCTGCTCCAGTCAAATGTCAGATATCTTTGGGCAAGATACTAACCCCAAGTTGTTCTCTGGTGTGTTCATCAGAGTTGAATATGTTGAACATGTGTGAATGTTAGATAGAAAGCACTTACATTGAAAAATGTACAATGCCATAATGAATAAGAAAAGTTGTATAAAGTGTTTTGTCTACTCAGGTAGAGTAAAAAAGCGCTATATAAAAGAACCAGTCAATTTTGTTTTTGTTTTGTTTTTTTTACCATTCTGACTGCTTGGCATTTTAAAAATTATGTTATTAAAATAACACACCAACATCTCAAATTTCATGATTTTTCCTAAAATGGGTTAATTGATATTATAGTGAATTTTGGGGTGTGCATGGCATTTATTTTGACCCTATAACAAATCAATGTAACATACAGTGTTTTACAAATATTGTATACCTGGTGCCTAGCAGAAGATATTTTTTACACATATTTTGATATGAAGACTGTTCTATCATGACACAAAGCTAGCTAAATTGATTGTGTAGTGGCACTGGCTTCCACTCTGGAATGGTCAAATGTCCAATGAGTTTGTTCAACACTAACCTAATGATCTTGACCTCTATCCAGTTTATCCTGTAAATAAACTATGCTTATTATTCTTTCTATTTTACTTTTAGAAGTGCCTGGGGTCTCTTTGCTGGTGAAAGGTTTGTTAGAAATTCCCTGTTTTAACTGAATCCTGCCCAGAGCAGGCATCCAAGTAAGGCTCTCTGAGCTAGGCCCTACATGCTACCAGCCATCCATTTGTTGAATCATGAGCAAGAAATGCATAGCTAAACCAAGTTAGTCAATAGTCAGATTACTTTTGAGCCTCTGAAAATGAGGAATTATGAAATCCACTGTGGTTCTGTATAGAGGCAAAATTATAAAAAGTATGGCAAAAAAATAGAAATTAAACTGTTATTAAAATTTTCCCAAACATGCAACTGAATTGATTCCTGTTGATTTTTTGATTTTAAAAAAAATGTAGTTATGTATAGAACCTGAATGGTCTGTAAACACTTTACTTTGCCTTTCCGACTTGCCCATCCATTAGTCCAGGCAGTATGTTTTGGAAAGAAAACATTTTATATTTAGAAATCAAATTAGGAATTTTGATTCCATTAGCTAGGTAATTATTCATCATTATTTTATCACATTATTACACTGTGGAACACAACAGATTATAAAATGGATCATCCATGTACCTGCCCTTCTCCCTTAGCATTTTCAGATATCAATCCATAAAGTCTTCATGAATTCCAGGTGAATGCTTAAGGAACTGCTCAAGCTTGAAGTTCAAGATTTGACATCAAGGAGACAATGATGAAGCAGGTTTATAGAGCCTTACATATCTAAAACAGTTAATTAATGACAAGAATCACTATTTGTTGAACAACTAAGATTAATCTCTTAATTTACACAGTTACATCCCAGATCATCATGGCCTGTTTTGCCATTTATATAAGTGTACATACATTTTAAGTCTTAAAATTAAGAATGTGTGAGAGACACTTAATTTTCATAATGTTCAGCCTTTTCCTGCAACAAACTGTGTTTGTTGAGTTAGAATGTTTTTGTCTGCACACCAGGCATTCCCAGCGCACCCTCACTAAAAGTTTAGGTACCCACCACAAACACCTGTTTCCAGAGCTTATGGCCTCCTGTCTTGTGATACGATTACAAAATCAGTCATCCACCTGCAACCTCGGGTGTCCTGGTGCCAAGTGCACTTCTGGACACCCTTATGTTCAAACATGGTGCTTGTTATGACAAACTGTGATTTGCACAGAAGCCCAATAACAAAACACCGCTCGGGTTCAGATCCAGGAGGCATTACCTCCCAATCACCCCCCTCCAGGTCTCACAGTCGTTGCCCACATGAGCATTGAAGTCACCCAGTAGGACAACAGAGTGGACACCCTGCCCAGGGACTCCAAGAAGGCAAACCCTCATTTGGTGCATAAGACCAGACAACAGTCAGGACCTGTTTCCCGAACCAAAGGTGCAGGGAACAAACCCTCGCATCCACAGGGAAAAACCCCAAGGTATGGGCATCAAGCCGAGGGTATGCTAGGATACCCACCCAAGTCCACCATCTCCCCCTAAGACTGGTTCCACAGCCCAAGCCATGCGTTGAGGTGAGCCCAACTATATCTAGCCAGTACCTCTCAACCTCACGGACTAACTCGGGCTCCTTCCTCACCACAGAGGTGACGTTCCATGTCCCACTTGTCAGTCTTGGTAGCCGGGGATTGGTCCACCTCTGCCTCTGCTCCTGGCTGCCGCCAGACACACATTGCACCCAACCCCAATGGCGCCTCCTGCCTACAGGTGGGCCTACAGGAAGTGTTAGAAAATACTCCAGTAAATGTTGACGTACTCAGTCAACTTCTTTACTCAAGTAAAAGTTAAAACGTAACGGCTCTGAAATGTACTCAAAGTAAGAAAGTTCGAAAGTAGCTATTTTTGTGAAACTCATGCTATATTAATGTAATAAAATTATAATCAATTATATTAGTATATACAACATACAAACTTTATTTCAGTCTAAATTTGAATTTTAGTGAATGTACTCAGCTTGAATTAGTTATGTAGAACATGAGCATACAATAAGGAAACAAATAGCTCTTCTTTCTGTTGCATATATTATAGAAGATGGCTTTGCCTCTACACCTAAACATGAAAATGAATACAATCAGGGGTTAAAGTGAGATTCACCAGGTGGGGAAACCCTAAAATCAGTTTAGTGGCAAAACATGGGCAAAAGAATCTCAACAATAACTTCCATTTTGAGCTCCAGTACATTTTCTTAATGCACAGACTGTGATCAGCTGACCCCTGCTGCTGCTGAGGTTTACTGGTCCTTGTGGATTTACGCAACTGATTTCAAGAAGATGTAAGCAGATGTTTCATAAGCTATATTAGCTAATTTCCATCCCACTGACAGTAAACTGTTTATATTGTCATTATACTGAACAGTACAAAGTTGGTACTTCATTACTTCCCACCTCCAGTGATACTAGTGTCTTTGACAAAACCTCAGTTCTTGACAGCCTGATAATTGGATTCATGGTAAGTCTTGGCATATCTGGGTGAGTAAAATGCTAACTGCAATTCAGTTTGTAAAACTGAATAAGGCAAAAGCCTTGATGTGGGTGTTGATCAGTGTTTCAAATCATTTTGTGATCATCAAATAAATATGTTTATACCCTTTACATTTGAATATTTAAATCCAGATCATCTGCAAAAAAAATTCAATTTAATATTAAAAAGCCTTTCTGCAAAAAGGGTCAGGTGCATTTGACACTGGAGCAAAGGGTGCCTTTCATCTTAAAAGACTTAGGAAAAGAGCTGTATTCATGGTCATAACTCATTGAGACTCTCCTACTGCTTTGAAGGGAAATTAACCAAAGTTAAAAGGCCTTTGTCAAGCCAGACAATCAAAGAATTAATGGCAGCTTGATGAATATTTTAATATCTACAAAGAAACTGGATCTGCCATCTGTTACACTTTATAAGATAGTGAATAATGACCATGGAAATCTATATTTCAACAAGAGGATGAATTTGGTTGCAATGGGTGATTTTCACAGCAGATAATATGGCAGAGCATATCAAAAGATTTATAAAGTAACTTGAAAAAGATGGAAAATAAAAACTAAGACACATTTTGTGATGTTGAACTGATATCAAAGCAGTGGCAGACATGAAACATCATACAATTTGCACCTCATCCCACCATGATTCAACACACACAAATGCTCAAGTGTACACTTACTCTCTCATCAGATTTCATGTTTGCTCAATTCATTCTCTTAGAAACTCCTGCTCAGTCTGTGTTTCATTCTCTCACAGCTCTACCATGCCTTTGAAATGCCTGTCAATATTGACTTTATTTATTTAATTGACATCGCTTGTGCTGACATTGGGACCTTGCATAAACAATGACGCAATGCTTTGGAAACTCCTCATGATGAACGGAAGAGGGGAGGGAATAAAAGAGAGGAGCACTCATTTCTCGCTTCTACCCTCCTCCCTTGTCAGTCCACTGGGAGGAGAAGCTTAAGTACTTTGGAGCTGGAGTGTCTGTCTTTCACACATCAAACGATTTGTTTTATCCGGTTCATATTCTCCCCTTCAGACCCTGCACAGCCTGATAGAGCTTTGATGATGAAATGTAGAGGACATCCGTACATTGTATCTAAATTGGCATGCACAAAGGTGTGTGTGTGTGTGTGTGTGTGTGTGTGTGTGTGTGTGTGTGTGTGTGTGTGTGTGTGTGTGAGAGAGAGAGAGAGAGTATGTCTGTGCGTCCGTGTGTGCGTCCGTGTTTGTTTGTTTTAGAAGAACAATGAAATTTCAGCCCAGCTTCTGCACAGACAGCTTTGCCAGGAGCACATCTCATTCTCACCACCTGTGTCACCCGAAGAACCTGCATCATCTTTTACTTCTCACTTTTATCAGTCAGCATTACTAAGAGCACCCAACGCACATTGTAAGCTATTTGTGAATGTTGAATGTGACAACAGATGGCAGCTACTGAAAAATTAGACAATGACATTTCAGAGAATGAACGTTTTGATGTTGTTAATAAAAATTTAACAACTAAAACTTGCACCTTTTGATTTTGGAACTCAAATTAACCATTAAACCCAAGAAATGCGGGACAGGATTTTTGTGGAAGAACCCATGAGACCGGACAGTGTGCGCACCGCGGATGACGTCAGTGCGCACACTGTGTCTGAGGAGGATGTGCGGAAGTGCTTCAGGAAGGTGAACGCGCAAAGCTACTGGTCCGGACGGGATTCCCGGCCGCGTCCTCAAGTCATGCGCGGCTCAGCTGGCTGGAGTGTTCACACACATCTTCAACCTTTCCCTCTCTCTGTCTGTAGTCCCAGCCTGCTTCAAAATGGCCACCATCGTCCCTGTACCCAAATCCTCCACCATCTCCTCATTGAACGACTGGCGACCTGTAGCCCTGACCCCCATCGTAGCAAATGCTTCGAGAAGCTGGTCAGGGACTTCATCTGCTCTGCACTACCCGACTCACTGGACCCTCTACAGTTTGCATACCGCCACAACAGGTCCACTGATGATGCCATAGCCCTGACACTACATACTGCCCTGTCACACCTGGAGAAGAGAGACACGTATGTGAGAATGCTGTTTGTAGATTACAGCTCAGCATTCAATACCATCGTTCCCTCGAAGCTGGACAGGAAACTGCAGGATCTAGGACTGAGCAGCTCCCTCTGCAGCTGGATCCTTAGCTTCCTGTCTGACAGACACCAAGTGGTCAGACTGGGCAGCATCACCTCATCCCCCATCACACTGAACACTGGTGCTCCACAGGGGTGTGTACTGAGCCCTCTCCTGTACTCACTCTACACCTACGACTGCACAGCCACTAACAACTCCAACATCATTGTGAAGTTTGCGGACGACACTACAGTGGTGGGTCTTATCACCAACGGTGATGAGACGGCTTACAGGGAGGAGGTCAGCGCCCTGACCCACTGGTGTCAAGACAACCATCTCACCCTCAACGTCGCAAAGACAAAGGAGTTGATAGTGGACTTCCGGAGGTGCAGAGAAGTACACACCCCCATCACCATCAACGGCGCTGCTGTGGAGAGAGTGAGCAGCTTCCGGTTCCTTGGTGTACATCTGGCTGAGGATCTTACGTGGTCAGTACACACAAACAAAACAGTGAAGAAGGCGCAGCAGCGCCTCTTCTTTCTCAGGAGACTGAAAAGATTCGGCATGAGCCCCCGCATCCTCAGGACCTTCTATCGACTGTGCCATTGAGAGCATCCTCACTGGATGCATCACCACCTGGTACGGCAACAGCACCGCCTACAACCGCAAAGCTCTCCAGAGAGTAGTGCGGTGCTCTGAACGGATAATTGGAGGTGAGCTTCCCTCCCTCCAGGACATCTACAGGAAGCGGTGCCTGAGGAAAGCGGGGAGGATCATCAAGGACTCCAGTCACCCCAGCCATAAACTGTTCAGACTACTTCCATCAGGAAGGAGGTTCTGCAGCATCCGGTCCCGTACCAGCAGACTGAGAGACAGCTTCTTCCACCAGGCCATCAGACTGCTGAACACTTCATAGACACCTCAGCTTCACTACTGGAACTTCAACATTATGCACTCCACACTGTATATAAATGCCACTGTTTTGCACATGTCCAACTACCAACCTCTGTATATTTTATATATTTTATTTTTTTGTTTACTCTATTTAATTTGTAAAATATGTATAAACACACACACACACACACACACACGTAGAAAAACATATTTAGTATACACATCCAGTAATGCATACACTCTTATATTGTACATATATTTATTACTCTCAGATTTAGCCATTCTTATATTTTGCTTGTTTTATGTTATTGTATTTTTGCACAACTCTGTTGCTTGTGAAGCTCGCATACAAGAATTTCACTCGCATGTACGTGCACATGTGACGTGAAAATAAAAGTGATTTGAACTTTTTATATGATTTGTGTCCCATGAAATCTTGTGTAAAAGTAACACCATTTTATAAAAAAGAACCGTGTACAGTCAAACATGATTGTGGTAGTGTGATGTTCTATGGCTGCTTTGCTGCTTCAGGACCTGGATGACTTGTGATAATTGGTGGAACTATGGAATCTGATCTCTTCCAGAAAATCCTAAATGAGATTGTCCAACTATCAGTTCATGTCCTGAAGCTCAAGTGCACTTGGGTTATGTACCAGGACAATGAACTGAAACACACCAGTCCACCTCTGAATGGAAGTCTGGACTTAAATTAGACTGAGACGCTTTGGCATGACCTTGAAAATGATGTTCATGCTCTAAAGCTCCACAGTGTGGTTGAATTAAAACAATTCTGAAGAAGAGTGGATTGAAAATCCTCTGTAGTGATGTGAAAGATTCATTGCCACTCACCTGCAAATGGAGTTCTTGCTCCAAGGGTGGCACAACCAGTTATCAGGTTTAGGGGACAATTAAATAGGGTCAGATAAGTTTAGCTACTCTTTTTTGCCTTTCATTTTTAAAATTATCACTGAAAAACTCCATATTGTATTCACTTTGATAATCTTTATTGAACATTAACATTTGTTTGATGATCTGAAACATATTAGTGGACAAATATGAAAAAACAGACAAAGTGGTTATGAGTGATTTCTCAAAAACAAAACGAAAATTACAGCGGGCACATTAGTTTTGCTAGATTGTGATGGGAGAGTTCACAAACTTCATGCACATAAAATTCTAAATTAAATAGTTAGAAGGCTACTGTGGTGGTAAGCATTAATTAAAAGCACTAAGTGTTGGGTCTGTGTTCTGATTTAAAATAGAGTTTACCTGTTTAAAGTCTGATGTTCCTGTTGCTATTGCTGATCTTGGTTACATGTAGACCTAGACCAGTGTGGTGTGTTAATAGCCAGAACAAATAATAAATAAATAAATCTAATATGTTCTCCAAGTTGTATTCCTTATCACGCTACATGTTAGATATTGGCGTGAAAGCACCGGCTTAGGCCCGCTCCTAACCTAAGAAGACAATCAATCCGGAGTTCTCCTTTGGGAATATTTTTTAATCCAGCCAAGGAAATGGCAGCCTCTGCCTGGCACTGGAAATACCAGCTCATATGTCTCAAAGCTATCACTGCATAAGGCACTACATCATGACCATGAGTCAGACTCTAACTAAACCTGCATGGCCTGAAGCCACTACATGTGTCACTGCAGCGGGCCCGAAATATCACGGTGCTATACCCTTGCCACTTCTGTACTTTGGCATGACAAAGAGCCAGCACTTTGGACGTGCACAAAATCACAAAACGTCTGTAGCTAGTCACATCATGGTATTACACTTCTTCACTGCCGCATTCCCCTCCCTTGGCCACATTCTTCCATCCCTGTTTCTGTCAAATGCCAATGATCAAATGCACTTGCTTAGATTTATATAGTTCCATTGTGCCTCTGCGACGTTTCCATTTACCCCTCCTCCTTTTCCGACCTCTCCTCCTGTGCTCTCTATTTCTTCCTTCATTTTTCTGTCATCGTGCATCTCTCTCACGCTGTGGTTCATCAGGTAATCATATGCATTTTCTGTACAAGACGCAGCAATATTCAGACTTCTTAGCTGTTTGAAAATGGCATTTGGCAGGATGGTAGGTAGTGGGCACACTGGTTCTCTCCCAGTCATCTTTTTTCTTTTACCAGATACTGTGTGATAGATGGTCAAGCAGAACAGTCTTAACATCTCTCTTGTCACTATTACAGCAAAAAAATAAGGTAATTTGCAAGAATCATCTCTTTTAAAAAATAAATAAATAAACCCTCCAATTTGTCAATGAATTACATGTGAGCCAATAAAGTTTGTTTGGATTTTTAGAAATGAAAACATGTTCAGAGATCTTATACAAAATTGTTCTGTTTTAGAGGAATATTGTGCAGACATTAGCATAGAGAATGACAATTAGATGAAGAGAATTCATTTTTGTTGGAGGGTTTTCTAAATCTGTACTCCAGTATGCGAGTGCAAACCTCTTTTGAAAACAGAGCCACTGTGATCTCTGATATCAAAAGGCATATACTTCACTTAAAGTTTCATTTGCAAAGCAAACTATTCGTTTCTTGTTTTTCTTTTTGATTGCTCTAATTTTTCTCATACTTTGATATCCCAACTGAGCTACACTACAAACAACTTGTACTTGTCAAAATTTTCAATTTACTTTCAAGTGTCTGCTGAATACCATAATGAAAACATTTGATCCTCATTGGAAACATATTATTAACATATATTCTTGTGTTGTGTTGACCTTGTGTGTCATATCAACTGTTACCTTCCCCTGAGGGGTCTAGGCGGGGAGGGGGAAGTAACAAAAGTGACTGGGTCAGAAAAAGGAGTCAAGGAGGCAAAAGGGTTAAATTAAAGAGTTTTATTAAAGTTTCAATTTATACTAACTAAAAGAGACGGACAAGCCGCTATCACCATTTAAGAAAACAAACAAAACTCAGGCGTTGGTCAATAAAGTAAAACGTAAGCCAAAAAGAAAGAGCAGCTCACTAGCTGAAAACCACCAAAAACACAGCTCACTAGCTGCAAACACAACAACCACTCAGCTCACTAGCTGTAACCACACTACTGGCACTCTGGCCCAGAGCTCACCTTTCCCTGGGCTTAAATACTTTTAATTACTGATGTGAGTCAGCTGTGTAACAGGGAAAGGTGGCACCTCAGGCAGAAGAGGTGGTGGGACACGCCCACACAGGCACCTTCAGGAGGAGGCCCTGCTAGGGCCATAACATCAACATATATACTTTTCTTCAAAGAATTGTTCAGATGGTTTGGAATTCACATCTTTGATTAGACACATGTATGATTCAGCTAAATGAAACTTAACTTGTCTGAAGTATGAAGCCTGGACAAGCTTTGCTTAGTGATGAATGAATCAGTTTCCTCTATTACAGGTTCAGATCAGACAGACACTCTAGCTTGCAGTGGATATGAAGAGTATATCATGGACTGCATTCCCAGTTGAGATCCACGTCCACTTCAACTTGCCCAGTGACTCAACCAATAGGAAAAGTTTATAATAAGAAAGGCCAGGACTAGCTGGTTAGCACTGCCTAAGTCTTGATCATTGATCAAAAAAATGAAAAAATACAAAATAGAGAATGATGAGCTAAATATAATTAAGGAGCTTATTAATATACCTTTGCAGCCCACCAAATTTAAAGTGATGTGTGGGAAATCCATGGTAACTCAGCATGGATATTAATGACTTAAAATAAATCTCACTAAATCTAGTTTTTGATTAAACATAGACAATTTAAAAGAGAAAAAAAATCATTGAGTTGGTTGCCAGATATATCACACCAGCGCAACCAAGTAAAGTCTGTCTGGGGGAAGCCCTGGATTCTAGCTGCCAAGGCAAAAGTAAAAATAAAGACAGCTACATCACTTTTAGCCAGTTTCATTCACCCAGCTGTCTGATTTAATTTCACACATGAAGCTCACCCATTGTCCTCTAGATATAATGCCAACATGCCTCTTAAAATAAGATTTTGGTGCACTGTTCCTCATTATTCTGACTAAAATATATAACTGTTTTAAACCCTGAGTCTAATGCCCTTCATAATTACAGGCCCATATCAAAGTTGCCTTTCCTTGCCAAGATTTTATAAAAAGAAGTTGTCTAATTCTAGATTTCCTCCTATTTAAGTATTTTTAACATACCTAAGAAAGGTTAGTCGTGTTTTAGAATCATGTGCATCATACATTCTGTCCTGTCATGGTCTCTCTCTGCCCTGTTAAAGATATATAAAGATATTTATCCGTTGAGTTTAGTTCCTGTACAATTCTAGTGTTGCTGGGTCTCAGTCACAATTCAACACCATTGGCCGTCTTTTAACATGTTGGGGGCATGAGGCTGGTCTGCAAGTTCTTCACTGGTTTTATTCATGTCAGAAAGACAGAACCTTCACTTGGCAAGTAGAAAACTATTCCACATTCTACACCCATTAACCGTGGTATCCCTCAAGAAACCATTTAGGGTCCTTTTCTATTTTCAGAAAATTATATTTGCTAATACAGTCACCTCAAAGTGCTTTATGTTGTAAAGACCTCAGAATAATGGAGAGAAAATCCCAAAAATCAGATAAGCATTTTACGAGAGTGGAAAAGAAAAACTCATTTTTAACAGGAAGAAACCTCGAGCAGAATCAAGCTCGGGGAGGGGCAGCCATCTGTCATGACCAGTTTTATAAATACATAATGAGTAAAAAAAATGTGAGTGAAGCAGAAACACCCAGTGCATCATGGGAAGTGCCTAGCAGCCTAAGCCTATTGGAACCCAATTAAAAGAGGAATCAGGGTCACCTGATCCAGCCTTAACTATATGCTTTATCAAAAAGTAAGGTTTTAAGCCTAATCCTAAAAGTAGAGAGGCTGTTTGTCTCCTGAATCCAAACTGGGAGCTGATTCCACAGAATGGGGGCCTGGAAGTTGAAGGCTCTTCCTCCCAGCAGTCAGAGAGCAAAGTGCTCTATTGGGGTGATGTGGTACTATGAGATCTTTATAAATATATATATATATATATATATAATGGAGCCTGGCTATTCAAGACCCTGTAAAATTAAATTTGATTCTGGATTAAACGGGGAGCCAATAAGAAAAACCAGTATGGGAGAAATATCTTCTGTCTTTCTATTTAACATTTAAAGTTACTGTCCGAATTACTTTTGATTATTGGTAGGTCAAAGTGAAGTTAATTTGACTGATTGAGCAGTTATTCTTGGTGTGTCTTATGGGGCGATCGTGGCTCAAGAGTTGGGAGTTCGCCTTGTAATCGGAAGGTTGCCGGTTCGAGCCCCGGCTTGGACAGTCTTGGTCGTTGTGTCCTTGGGCAAGACACTTCACCCGTTGCCTACTGGTGGTGGTCAGAGGGCCCGGTGGCGCCAGTGTCCGGCAGCCTCGCCTCTGTCAGTGCGCCCCAGGGTGGCTGTGGCTACAATGTAGCTTGCCATCTCCAGTGTGTGAATGTGTGTGTGAATGGGTGGATGACAGGTTGTGTAAAGCGCTTTGGGGTCCTTAGGGACTAGAAAAGCGCTATACAAATACAGGCCATTTACCATTCTCTGTTGTCATAGTTTCAAATCCAGCAGTGTAAAAGAGATTTAACAGCATTAGAATCACATAATATTATATAAAAATAATATTTATATATTTTCTGAATTTCCTAAAAATTCACCAAAGTAGTACAAGGATATTCCCATGATGACAATACACACATTTTACAAATGTATCAATTTAATGGTTTTAGTAAGGTACCTTAATGTTTGATAACTTACAGATATCAAACATTAAAAAAATCAATAAATTAAAAAAAAGAAAGCCACTTAAATAAAATAATGAGAAAACTTTATAGTCTATGTGATTCTAAAGACTGGATTTTATTGATTTTATTAAAATTTTATTGTTCTAATTAGTGAATACTACTGCATATTTATTTTTTCTCTTAACCTCCTAGGACCCGAACTCTTCCACAGCATGCATTTTTAATTTCTCTTTGATATTTTGGCATATTGGGGCCCGATGAATGTACAAACAAAGAATTACCAGATTTTTTTTTTACCTTATTTTTGTTTTTAAGAAAAATAAGAGCCACATATGAGGATATTCGTTTAAAATTTTGATAGAACAGTAGCAGCATAATGTCCTTGTAAGTGGATATCAGGCCCTTGTAGAGCAAAATTGAGTATTTTGGTCTAAATAACCCAAAATGTGATGTTCACATATGTGGACGCCAGGTCCTAGGAGGTTAATTTCAAGGAAACCAGCTGCTGTCTCATTGTTGACTACCATATCGGCTTTTTATTTGCCTGTTCCCAGAATCTTCATCTCATTCAGGAGTGTCACATTTAAAACTATTTCAAGTTTTGCAAAAGCAAGTCAAATTTTTTGAAGTCAGGAATGGCATCACTCCACCCTGCACTGTGGTGACGCTAAATGTGAACCAGGCTTAACACTGTCAGTCTCAGTATCTCTCAGACACACATGCACTCACACTATCACAAGCCACCTGAACAGCTGCTAATAAATTGTGGTTGGACGCATTAATCAACCTTTGATTCTCATGGGGCTGCCACGGCAGCTCTAGTGAAAGCAGATGCAAATTGGTTCCATTATACAATGAGCTAGCTTTGTGCTCCCAGACACAGATTTTCAGGCTAGTAATTATCAGCACAATTTACACAAGAACATGGAACAAAACAGTGATTTGTACTCAAATCCCAATTAAAAGAGAGAATTTGAAATGTGGACTTTCAAGGAGTTAGCTGAATTTTATTTTTTGTCTATGTGACTTCTGAACAAGAAGACCAGTCATTCTCTGATTGAGGGCAAAATGACAACACAATCTGTGACTTGAAGTGCAACAGCATTTAAGAGACTCTTCTTTAGTGAAGTGATCTCAGGCAATGGTTGATGCAGTTTCTTTTATTTGCGGAGGGTTTTTGAATATGATGCCCAAAGCAACGAAATACTGTCACTGCAAAGCAAAATTGAAATAACATTTTGGTGACTGAATGCCAAATGAAAGATCTCAAACTTGGCCACATGGAATTTAAACCCTTGCAATTTTTCCCCTTTCTGGAGTTGAAAAAAAAAAGCTGTGTGACACAAATCACTGATTTTAAGTCTAATGTACGAAGAAGGAAGAAACTGTTTGAATGTTGATCAAACACAACTCTACTTTATGACTTGCGAAGCTGAAAAGAAATATATTTCCACCAGCCTCAATCGGTGCCAAGAAAGGGGCTCTTCTCATTACTGCTCCCTGTGATGGGTTTGACTTTCCCCTCCATGGCAGTAAGCTGCCATCTTAAGCTGTCATAGCCCAAAAGATATGGGACAAAACTTACCCTTTAATCAGGAACCATCACATCCCCTTTAATCAACCCAACTGTCCACACCATGTCACTCTCTTTACTGTCTGTGCACGATGTACACATGAGGATTACCTCGTCTGCTATGTATCAAAACTCTTCCTCATTAAAAATACCATCCTGGGTTTTGAACAGAGTTTGGTATTTTAACTGAGAGAATTTAGAAATGGTTTTTCAACTACAACAAGTTCATTTAAATTGCAGTGCATTTGCTGGAGCTATAATAGAAAACCATCACACACTGACCTCTTGAATGACAGAATTGCAGAGAAGTAATACTAAAGAGTTCTACTGTGTTGGATTGTAAATTAATCAAATCTGATAGGGGTGTTTTTGGAGAAAAAAGGACAAATTATTTATTATGAATAATCTCTAAAGTCTATTTTCCCTTTAAAATTTCATTGAAATTCCTTTTTACATTAGTACCACCCTGCAGTGCATTACCATTTCCTTGTGTTGATAAATAAATACATAATATTTATGTTATATGTCACAGTGCACATCCAATAAATATGCCCATATTTATGGTGTGTATTACATTAAAATCAAATATACTTTTAGAGTGGCCTTGATGTCGTTTTTTTGTATCTTTGCATGATGAACACTTTAATTTTTCTTTGTTGTTTTTTTCCTAATTCTTTTTTATTGAGAGTGTGGTTAGTAAAAAATTCTGTAAGCTATGCTTTCATTTTTTTATTACCCTAATAATACTTTCTATATGAGTGTGTGGGTAGCAAAAAAGTCACATAGAGAAATTTTAATTTCTGCTATTTGTTGAGACACTGCAGCTGCTGCAGATGATTAAATCTCACCAGCTGTTGACCTCTTTCCAAAGATCAGACTAAATTTCCATAACCACACCAGGACCCTAATCTGCTCCCCCACCTTCAAGAGAACCCTCTCCATCTTTACAAGCATTTAAATTCTAATTAACACTTCAACCACCAAGTGGAACTAGAACTTGCTCTATTCCTGACTATTTTACTCCAAAGACAAAATAACCGTCCACCCAAAGACTGACAGACAGGCTACTTTCAGGGCCCATGAATAACAAGTAGCCATGGAAAATGCTATGGCCCCACTCAAGTAGGTGTCAGGAAGTCAAGTGGGTTTTGTGTTATCTCTTCGTACTTTCAGCTGCCTATTAGCATAGCTATTCAGACGGCACGGCCCATGGCCCACAATGGGAATAGAAAGGGAGAGCCAATCGCTCTCCCTCTTACTTCCCTCTTTATGTCTTTCACTTTTGAGTCTTTCTCTGTTCTAGCTCCCTCACTCCTAACTAATCCGCTAAGTCCCATGGGGGGGTAGAAGTCGTTGAGTTCTCAAGTGGCTCTTTGTCTTTTTGGTTTTGTGTTGGGAAGTGGGAAGTCCACCTGCCTTGAAGAATTTCAAAAAGGTAGTGTGAGTGGACGTCTCAGAGGTGGGAAAGTTGAGCCAGTGAAATATTCAGTGACGTGGGCATACTTAGTTTCAGGGGTAGCATAATTTCCATGGATTTCATGCTCTTGCATTGAATGCAAGCCATGCTTATACTGGCATAAACCTAATTTCTTAATATCACTATATTAAGAATGGTCATTTGTCATGTTTAATAAAGAAGGAATACAAATGACTTTTTGATGGCAGGTGAAGTTTTGGCTGAAGCAGTCAGATTACAATATTACAAAGGGATGTGTTCTTTAATTTAAACTAACACAGTGGTAACAGCATTTTATTCATTTAAGAATAGGCAATTATACTTTCCTTTTTATGTGTTCGGTACCCAATTCAGAAGCTTTGTAGTACTGCAATCTCTAGACCACAGTACTTCAGGCAAACAAGCTCTTTAAGTTTAGCCTTTATAGAAATTGTGTTTGGATGTTTTAATTGTAAATAAAAATGAGTTAAAGTATAGGAATACAATTTTCAAGGAAAATACATGAAGCTTCTTCTTATCACAAGGGTGAGTTATATAATTGACTCTGAACATGGCATGGTTGTTGGTGCCAGACTGGCTGGTCTGGGTATTCCAGAAACTGCTGATCTGCTGAGATTTTCCTCCCCAAAACCATGAAAAAAGGAACTCTCCTTTGAAGATAGACAGACTGCTTTGAGCTGATAAGAATGCAACTCAAATAGTCACGTGTTACAACCAGGGTATGCAGAAGAGCATCTCTCAGTGAACAGCACATCACACCTTGAAGCAGATGGGCTACAGCAACAGAAGGCCATAATAGATGGCATCCCTGTCTGCTATGAGCAAGAAACTGAGGTTACACTTGACATGGGCTTACCCATGTGTTCTGCAACATTCAGAAGATGGATTTAGAATTTGGAAAAAATATTAAAGGATGTATCCATCCTACCTTCAATGAGCAATGTATCTATGATTCTACTGGTTTAATAGTGTGAGGGATAGGTCCCTTAGTACCAACTTAGCAACATATAAAACCCATATAAATGCCATGCCATAGAGTATTGTTACTGACCATGTCCACCCCTTTATGACTACTACCTTTATCTTCTCATAGCCGCTTTCAGCAGGATAACACGCCATACAGTAAAGCTCAAATCTTGTCAGACTGGCCTCTTGAATGTGACAAATGGCCTCCACAATCACAAGATCTCATTCCAGCACAGCATGTTTTGGATGTGGTGGAATGGGTGATTCTTATCATGGATATGCAGCTGTAACTAAACAAGTATTCTTTAGACATAATTTGAAAGTAGACTTTAAAATTGTGCAGCTATTTCTTAAAATGAATTGTTTATTTCCCTGGGTACAAATGTTTAGTATAGTATATAAAAAGAAAAAAAGTGTAAATGTTTTTTTGTGTGTTTTTGTTTTTTGTTTACCTGATGTCATTAGTTGCATTATACTTCATTTCCACCTTTGGCAATTTGATGAGCCTACCTAACAGCCCTCTGCTATCTTCTTGTACCATGTTTTTCATTTGTGCAAGAGAGCACTGATTTTCTGCCCCCACTTTTCTCTTTGCCACTGATGGCTTCTCAATAAGAGCATAGATCTATGATTGATTTTGCTATTGCATGTCTCGTTACAGTCATTATCAGAGAATTTGCAAGGGCTATAATACGATCTGATGGCTGTGAGTGTTCACAAATCACTTTCACATTGAACTGAAGCTAGATTCATGAGAATTCAGTTAAGATCTTGTATCATAGAGTAGCTCTCTCTCTCTCTCTCTCACACACACACACACACACACACACACACACACACACACACACATATATATATATATATATATAGATAGATAGATAGATAGATAGATAGATAGATAGATAGATAGATAGATAGATAGATAGATAACTTTATATAAGAAAGTATTGTAATTGTCCAGTATTGTGAATTTTCACTCTTGCATTATGTCCCTCCCTCTGTGCATGTTCTCATGGTCTATTCTGACTTCTAAATCCTCTATTCCACACCATTCTTTCTCCCTTCCTCTATTCCTCACTAGCCGATGCCATGACCTTTTTAGCAGCTGCTTAAACAGATTAGCTGTTATTAAGAGCTATGCACCGCTGATGACTCTTTCATGAGGTAAGGTCCTGGTCCTGTGGGGAAAAGAGATTTGAGGGGAAAAGAGGGGAGGGGCTGGATGCATAAAGAAGTGGAAGAAAAAGAAAAACTGCAGGTGAACAGGTAGGCAAATTGGTCAGGTAGAAGCGAGCGGACAAAGACAAAGCTAAAGTAAACGAAAAGGGACAATGTTAAGGTTCTGAATGAAGTTTGGAAAGATGTATATAGATGGAATTTAAAACCTGAGATAAGTGACATACTTTGGAATGGGAAAAGTAAAAAATAGAATTCAGATTAAATATATTGGCAGATGGGAAGCATCGGGCATCAAAATACTGTTCATAGAAAAAGTAAAACATGCAAGAACATGCTATTGTTTTGTTTAACCTAAACTTTTAATGAGTAGGACAGAGGGAGATATTCTTTGATGAGATTATATATTCAAATTTGTCAATCACCTTCCTGTATTGTTTCTGTTAACAAACTTATTCCTTCAATAACTCTGTAATCATGGCAAGTTGAATTTCAGTGTTGTTTACCTTTTTTAACAATAAGAAAATCAACTAATGTGTACTATTGCACTAAAGTCATTTTTTCATTAGTACCTACTCAGAGCGGCTCGCCCCAACGCGACTTGAATCGATTGCTTTTCCTTTACAATTGAGTATTTGATTAAGTCGAAGATCAATCCCTGTCTGCGTACAGAGTGGTCTTCCCACGCGTGTATTCATTAAAATCAATTGTTTGACCAAGATCGTCTGGACCAATGGTTGGACCAATGGTTTGTACTCTCCTTCCTCAATTATGTGAACCTTAACACTCCGAATGTGCATAGTCATTGGCATAGCAACTTGAGCATCCTACAACGTCCTGTATGTTCCATGAACACTACAATAAAGGTGGACATTGAGGCAGGAATATACCTGCTGCTTGCTCTGTGGCTTTGCGTCAGACTTGGGGATCATGCCGTGTTTGTTGTAGCTGTTGCCGGGTTTCAAAAATAGCAGATTTGAGTTTTGTAAATGGTAAATGGCCTGTATTTGTATAGCGCTTTGCTTAGTCCCTATGGACCCCAAAGCGCTTTACACTACATTCAGTCATCCACCCATTCACACAGTGGTGATGGTAAGCTACATTGTAGCCACAGCTGCCCTGGATGCACTGACAGAGGCGAGGATGGCGCCACCGGGCCCTCTGACCACCAGTAGGCAACGGGTGAAGTGTCTTGCCCAAGGACACAACAACTGACTGTCGGAGCCGGGGCTCAAACCGGCAACCTTACGATTACAAGACGAACTGCCAACTTTTGAGCCACAATCACGATGTGAACGAAACACTCTCATAACTCATTGAGTGACCAACCAATACTACTACTAACCAACCAATCGGTGGCATGTAGTCTGACGACATCACACCTTAGTACCTGCTCAGGCTGCTTGGCACATCGGCCAAACAGATACTATTTTAGATGGTACCGGTTACTGTGACCAAGTCTATCATAGTAGGCACTAATGGAAAAGTGCCAGATGTTAATCTTGAATGCCCTCACCTTAGTTTCCTACTGTTTGCACTGTGCAGTGGTGTTGCCATTATACTTTCTTTTTTAAATAATAATAAAAAAATGGTCATGTCCAGGCATTGAATGAGAAATTAGATTAGTTATTGTTTTAACAAATTATGGTGATTTTTTTTTCTTTTTTTTTACCTCAGTATTTTACCTCAGTATTTGTTTCCTTTTAAATAACAATAGCTGAGTCAGCTAAGAACCCAACTGTTAAACATGCATAATACCTATGTTTACCCTTAGAACAGTAGAGTTAAGAATGTGCTTTGACACACAAGAAATAAAATTAAGGGCAAACAAAACAAAATGACCTTAAGTGAAAGTTAAGATGAAGTTAAATCAATTGGGGGGGGAGAAATAACACAAAATGCAAAACTCAAATTGACAATATAAATAATATATACCAATAAAAGAGCAATAATAAAAGAAAAAATAAACAAGACATTTAAAAGACTATAAAGACCAATAAAAATACTTTTAGAGGCACATAAAAGCAGGTGAAAATGCGTTTTCAGAACTAATTTTAATTCTACAAGCTTTATTTCCTCAGGCAGGTGTTTTAGAGCCGAAGGGCCCTGATGGCTGAGCAGAAACTCAGCTTTTATGTTTTAATTTTTCAGTAATTCTTTTCACACTGGCACACTGTTGTGGTGGTTAGCACCATTGCCTGACAGCAAGAAGATCCTGGATTTGTATCCAGTTTTCATGTTCATTTTGTATGTTTTCTCCATGTCTGCATGGGTATTCCGGTTTCCTCTAACAGCGCAAAACCATGCATGGGAGGTTTTTTGGTAATTCTAAATTAACTATAAGCGTATAAAATCTCTGTGTTTTGCCAGGATGTACCCTCCCTCTCACCCGAGTTGGGATTGGTTCCAGACCCACTCGACTCTTAACTGGATAAGCACATGAAAATTGATTATTCTTTTATCTTTAAACAGAAAATACTGCTATAGGCTGTATACCTCTGTTAACGTGTGATGGTGTGAAAACACATAGATTGTCCCTGCCTGCTTACACTGTTGGATTTTAAGAGAATGGTCACCTGAATCTGTTTGGCTTTATTCAGCTTCAAGTTTGAGCTTATTGTGGAGATTTTGCATTCAACAAACTATTTGTTCAATACCAAACGGCAGATGGAAAGGATCGCAACTTGTTGGTGGACATAGTAAAATACACATCCAATATTTTTCTCTGGAATTGTTAGAAGCTAAAGAGTTTTAAGAGAGTGAATATTGATTTCACAATCACATTTTGTGACTTAATTAATAACATTGTTTGAGATACACGATGCATTAGATGTTGAAAGTAAAAAGAAGTACGAACACTAGTATATAAACCACTCTAATGAGAATAGAGTTAAGATCTTGTATCATAAAGTAGATTAAGTGATTCTAAAACTTGTATCAAACTTGTCTACCCACTTCACAATGCAGAGATATAACAGCCTTATTTTGTTGCCTTATTTAAGCAGTATCCCACCATATTTCCTTATATCCATGGCCTATATCTGTATATTCAACTGTTGCATATGTGCACCCTTTGGTTTAACAAAGTAATTACAAAATTACGGTAGATATGTTCCTCTGAGGATCCGCACATAGTTAACTTAAATGTTTGCTTTTTTTAAATTTTCCCACAATTCATTTCACTTTCTGAAACGTCTTATGAGATGTAAATAGCTGTATGTCCTGGCCAAATTATCAAATATTTGCTTCCATTTCTGAGTTCAATTTACTCTTCCCACCACAAGAACACACTGACCTGCAAATACATTTTACTAAAGAATTGTGTATATAAAAGAACAAGCCCAAATTTTATCGATCCTGAAAAGTAATTAGTAAGAGTTATTATAAAAAGACAATTATTTGTGCCAGTTGTTGGGTGCTCCTCAGTATTAAGCAGTGACTCATGCATATGCTGTCAAGTTTAAAACTGTTATTCTTCTTCCTCTCTCCTGAAAGATCATTTTAATAACCATAAAAATGGCTCCTCCTGGTTTGTCAATTTGTTGGGTTTTTTTCCCCCCTATTCCTCTTTTTCTCCTGACCCAGCAACATTCATTATTATGATGCAACAGAAATGGAAAAAGTAGAGCTCAAGGTCACATTTCATCAATTGCTGTTATGTGCCAAAGCATATTTCTTCCTTAAAACACCTTGACATTTTTGTTATGGAGCATTTTTCCTCTTCTCTCCTGGTGAAATATGCTACTCACTTCATCTGTGTATGTGTGTGTGGGTGTGTGTGTGTATGTGTGTGTTGCACCTGTGAACCTGACTGATACCTTTTGTGCGTGATGTACAATCTAGTAAATTGAAGGCGCATGTGGATGGGGATTTTGATGGATCAATAAATTGATATACAGTGTTGGTTATGAGCTCTGTCTTGAGGTGTATGTCATTGTTTTATGGACTGTATTTATAGAATTTTTTTTTATCTCTCTCCAATATACCTCTTCCCACTGGATGCAATTAACATTTACTGACATTCTAATGAACACTTTTCTATAATCCTCTGTGATTTCATAATCAGTGAGGCTTACTACAAACAATAATAAGATTTCCCTACTGTTAAAGAGTCCCTCAACTCACTAAGTCCTGGAATGTCAGATGTATGATTTGACAGTTTACTGGTAAACACTGTAATTATCTCTAAAGGTCTGAAGTAAAAACTGTCACTTTTCTCTGCATTTGCTAGAGTAGCAAACATCATTATGTCACATTTTGAGGGGGGTACATGTCAAATTTGTGATACTTGGGAAGTAAAAAAGGAAAGGAGAAGTATACATCTTTTAAAGTGACTCCTGAAACTTTTAAAAGTGGTATTTTTTAATTATCTTGATGCATGGGCACGGATTAGAATCAGTCTGTAACCATTGGCGACAGCAAATCAGAAAGAAGCACTGGTCATCGATGCGACAGGGCTCTTGCCAGAGGGGGCGATGTGGCCAGACTTACCCCCTCACTCTGACAACTGTAAAAGGTATCGCACATATTGTTATAATGAGGACCAGACTGGCAGTCCTCTGTGCCCTTCACTCTGTGCTAGGAGAGCAGAGGGGATGAAGAAGTATTAGACATAGGGGCAGAGAAAGGAAATGGAGTGTTATCGTTGGTGGTATAAAAGTAAATGGAGGCTAAGTGGGAAATACTGTATGATTATGGGTGAAGAAACTGACACATAAAGGTAGAGAGGTTAAACTGTTTCTGAGGTGCAAGACGAGCTACTAACACACAAGCATTTAGCTTAACAAAAAGTCTGGAAACCATTTGCCATGACATTTGCCTTGATGTTGCAATTATTTGGTTCACATAGATATGTGTCGAATCGACCAACTGGTTTGACCAGTTTTCAGCAAATGTACACCCCAAACAAGCCTTTATACACATAATGCGATGAGGCCAGGAGTGACTGTAACTGATTGACTGATTGATTTATTATAATCTGTGTGCCACATGGGCTCACAGATTGGATTGGATGGATCTTCTGGCATGACTATGACTTAAAACGTACTGCACCAAAGGTGCCTTGGCATCTGGCCTAGCCAAGATCATGGAGTAGCTTAGCCAGTTTACAGGCCTCAATCCTATAGAAAATCTTTAAGTTGCCAAGCAGCTGCCAAGATTTAGAGTTTCTGTAAAGAGGGGTGTGTTAAAAATGGTTTGAAATGAGTGCAAACCTGTTGGATAACTGATAGAAGCATCTTACCACTGTGCTTGCCAATGTGGGTTTTGCTTGGTGATCAAATGCTTATTTCACTGAGTAACTCGCAAATTATTATTATTATTATTTTTCCTGGTTTTTAGTTCATATTCTATTATCATTGAAATAAAACTGTTATAAAAAAACTAACTTACAAATTTAGCAGTGATTCAAAGAATTATTTCCCTCACTTTATGTCCCAATATGAGCCAGTCCATTCCATGCATGCACAACACATGCACAGTGGCACAGGAAAATAATTGTTCACACGCTTACAGGTTAAAATGTGATCGTTTTTCACTGTGAATAAGGAAAGTTAAGTGTAAGAAAACCACCACGAATGTGTTTAATCCTTTGAGGTCCTGGGTCTCTTTGGCTGTTTTTGACTACTTTTAATTTTACCTTTATATTTCACCTTTAAAAACTGTTTACCTTTTTTTCCCAGCAAAATCTTACGACTGACTTTGCAGTTATTTTTTATTACATTTTAATCTGCCTTTGGTGTCATTTTAGCCAGCATCTGTGACATTCAGTAGTCGCTTCATTTGACACAGAAAACAAAAAAATTACTAGGCTACATACTGAAGACAATACACTACACATTAACCATACACTCAAAATAAGCTCTCTCTCAAATTGCAAAGCTCAACTCTGTCTCTCTTTCGCTGCTGTCACTCCTACAACTTCCCCCCCTTGCTAATCAACCAGATACCACATGTTGCAATATAATTTTGTGACTGGTTGTGTCATGGTCAGGGGGACTGACAGTGTTTTTCCTCAATGTCGTGGACTCCACCTCTGGGCGGAGTCCTCATCATCGCACCTGCTGTCCACACCTGGTGGTGATCTAGTTGGCAGTATTTAAGACCACTGCACGCAACTAGTCTTCGTCAGTTTGTCTGCTAACCCACTTTAGTGATTGGTCGCCTTAGTTCTTTTGTGTCGCCTTGTGTTTTAGACATTTCTTGGGTTTCCAATTCTCCAACCTGGCAGTTCTGTCACTTACTTGGACTTACTTGGTTAGTCCTGGAAATCACAAGCCAGTATTTCATGCTCTGTCTTCTGTCTCTCTTTATCTCCATGCCCTCCTGCCACAACCATCCCGGAACACTGGACCTCTCAGGCTGGACTCCCTGCTCACCCACCTCATCTGGATCTTCACTCTGACTGTTCTGCTTTGCTCCACATTACTCTCCACCTGCGAGCAAGCTAGTGTCTGGAAAATCACATGTTCACATTACCTCCCGTCTCCCCAACCTGCACTCCTCTGTTTTAGTGATCTCAATCCTCGCCCCACGAACGACGATTCTCTCCCTGACTCTTGCTCCGATTCACACCTCATGTTCAATGCTCTTGAGTTATTATTTTCCTTGTGTTTGAAAATTGTTAGAAATCTGATTCTTGTGTTTCCATCTGTATCTGCATTTGGGTCCACTTTCACACACTGGCCTTAACAAGTTGAGCAACTGTTTAAGCCATGCTTAAGATTAATCCTAAGAAATTTTATTGTTAATTAAATAAAATGTTTATTTCCTTGCCAGTCTCTCTCTCTTTGAATATCAATAGGCAATTTAGTATGCATTTGTGTCTACACAGCCCAAATTGGCACAAGAACAGAATCCGCAGGAACACAAACTAAAACAAAACATCAACAAATGAGCTCCACAGCTAAGACTCTGTAAAACGAATGAATGTATTTGAAAATGCATGTCTAGTACCGACTGCTCTACTAAGTAGTAGCTACACACATTTTAGTCAAGGTAGAATTCACCAGTGACACAATGTAGTTCCTGAATTGCATATGTACAGTAAGTTTTAAATGTAATTAATGTCAATAGCTGGCAGTCTCAGGGGCGTGATAATGAGCCATGAACAAAAAGCCAGCCTCACAGAAGTAATGTTGGTAGAGAACCTTCCAGGCAGTGCTCAAATACTGTAAATACACTGTCATTTTAAATTAGGAAAAGCAAACAAAACATTACTGCCTGGCTGAAATCCAATTTATCTGAGCCCCAATTGCTGAAATAGCACTGTTGCCCCTTGCTGTTTATTTGACTTGAAATCTGCTAACGTTCAGATTTTTATGTAAGATACTCTGTTCTGATCATTTTTTAAAGCATCTAAATCTCCAGGTAAAATAAAATGTACACGTAGCGTTTAGTGTGGATTCTAGCCCAGATTATTCTAAAAGTGTTCAAAGCCTTGTTTGCCATCAAGCACCAGGGGACTAAGTGCACTATTGTGAGTGTGTAGTCTTATTATGTTCCTGGAGCAGTAACAATTATGATTCAGCTTTATTATCAGTTTAGCTTCCCAGAAAATTCTTTATGATGAAGCAAGCTCTATAAGACAAAATAAAGAAGGTGTGAAGCTGTGCAGGCATTATCTGAACAATTCTGAAACCAAACTAGAAAGCACAAACATTATTAGGAGAAATACATTGCAGTACAAGGAGACTAATTTGTTTTGCTCTATACACTGTCATTAAAACTGTTGGTGAAGATGTCATTTTTGTGTTTGGGTACTAGCACAAAACACAAGGTGGAAGAGCGTTCTTTTGCATTTTGCATTGGATTTTATCCAAACAACGTAACTGAGCCACTATACTTCTATCTCATTTTTAAACTTCAGTCTGTTAAAGGAGGTAGTAATAATAATGCTGCCAAAAATAGGTGGGCAGCACACTGTTAGTGGTTACCACTGAACATTGAGAACAATGGAGAAGTTCACGGAGAAGTCAACTGATGTCAATATGAAATGGAAATTTTGACTTCTAGCATTGACTACTAAGACAACCTGAAAATACTTATAATGCTCTAATTGGTGCAGTTGCAGACCAAAACAACTACACCAAGACCGTTTGGAGGAGGTGGTCTTGGTCCAGTTCCAAACAAAATCCACTGAAGTTCATTTATGGTCTGAGCTTGACCCAACTACCAGGTGTACTTTGTAAATTTGAGCTACACACCTCCCTTTAGCCATATATGTTTTTGTATTCTGAGTTGAGGTACAGTACCATAGATGTCCAAAGAGCAATATAGACCACCAACTTCCTATGAAATGAATAAATGAATGTATATTCTCCATATTCTCCAGTAGTCCAAAAAAGCACCTTCTTTCTGTATTAACATTTGTTAGTCCTGCCCCAGACACATCCAGCCAATAAACAGCAGATGTTTCTGTGTGAGAAGAAACCAAACCCCAGGGGGAAAAAAATCATTAAACTCATTAACTGATTCAGACCAGAGTAAATAAACTATATAAAAAAAGGCCAATAAAATAATAAAAAATATCTACAGTGTTAATAACACAAGGTGTGATTAGATGTGTGTTACATCTGATGTGAAGTAGCTGCTAAAAGTGCGGTTGCCAAAGAAGGTTGATACCAGATGGTAAATCGAAAAATGTGCATAGAAAGGTTTTGGATGAAAGTTTTTTTTTTCACTTTTCACCTGTTACTGTAATTGTAAAAGTTTCCTTTCCAATGGTCAGTCAGTGTTTTAACACTTTAAACTGCCAATAGAGTTCCTATTAAAACGTAATAGATCAAGAGCCCATATCTTTGAAGGAATGTCTGTGATGTAAAGTACACAATCAGCTAATTGATAATGTCTGTTGTGGTCCTGCAGTATATTTCTATGTCATTTTTCCCCTAGTGCTACATATCTATTAAATGTCATGTATACTTCTGAGGCAAACAACTGGTCAATTGGTTTACTCTGCTCTAAAAGTAATTTAGATGTTTCATGCCACCCAATAAACCATCTGAGAAGTGAGCTCTTAAACTCTCAGTCTCAAGACACATAATCAAACCACAAGGTCAGCAAGCTAGTTTCATACTTGACACCATAAGTATTTGTCAATGGCCCTTCATTTGTACATGAAAACAGAAAGAGATTTCCTGTTGACAGCTACTTTTCAGGTCACACAGTTCACTTGATAGGGTAAGACAACTCGTCTTCCTCTTCCCTTTCCTCATTATTGCCTCATCTTTCCTTACTATGTGTCTGTTTTATATTAGAAACATCACCCTTTACTTTTTCTGCTGCTCTTGTGCTAATCTCTTGCTCTCTTGCTCTCTCATCTGCACTCTCTCCCTGTCTCTCTGCCCCTCTCTCTGTTTTCAAATACGGCTCTATTTGCGTTCACAGTAGCTGGTAGACTTTGATGTGGGCTGACAATGTGGCTTGTGCCTCTGCTAAATTTAATCATATTAGCTAGTTAACCATGCTACCACCGTGTGACCCACTGACAAAAAACTGTGCTCCTTCTGCTCTCTCTCCCTTGTTTGCTCTCTCCCTTGCTCGCTCTCTCCTTTTTTGTCTCTGATAATCTAGCCTTGGGACTGAGGGGGTGCAGAGAGCAGAGTGCTCTCGGGAGATACAGTCAATGTGAATGTGTGAATATGTGTGTGTTCACAACAGACAGCGAGGAGATGAATATTTATAAGGTGATATTGGATCTGTAACATTTCTTTTTAAATGTCTCCCCACTTTATTTTGCAGTTTCAAAGATGATTACCTTTTCCTTAAATATATCACCTTTAACCAAATGCTTTGTGTCCTATAGTATAGAAATATTAGATTTCTCCAACAGAAGTAATTATACATTGTATCGACAGTCCATTATGTGAAATGGCCCTGGATGACTACGGATCCACCAATCCCTTTGACACAGACTGCCTCCTCTGTCTTAAGTCCACAAGGGAGAGAAAAAGACCTGCATGAAAAGTTGACACTGCTGTACGTGTGTGTATTTGATAGTTTGTGTGCATATGTCAAAGCGAATGTAGGAGAACAGATGAGATATCTCTTGATTACAGCTGATAGGTTTATTTGAGGAAGGTCAGGAAGATTTGGGAGAAGAACAAGACATGAGTAGCTGATGGGGATGATAGGAAAGTGATGGCACAGTTCACAACACACACACATCATTTCTACAAACACACACTTGCACATCAATTCTAGGCACGCACGCACACACACACACACACACAAACACATGCACACGCACAAACCAACAGAGAGAAATGGAGGCCAAGACAAATGATGAAAATCTACATTAATAATCAAAGCAATGAAGCACAAAGTTAATCACAAAAAATGGAATAGAGGTGGGAGCATTTCAACACCAGTTTCCTTCTGTATTTCCATTGCCCTTCTTTGGGAACAAGAGATTGGACATGCCCACTAGTGCTGGGTTGTCAGAAAGAATCTGTCTGACACCAGTGAATGCCCCCCATGGCTCATCAGAAGTGTCAATCTGAAGAATGATAGATTTGAAGGTCAAAAAATAGGCAATTGAATGACAGCTTGATGAACAGATACATTAGATAAGATTATTGCAGTGCAAAAGGCAACTTTTTTCATGAATGTAGCTAGGAGATTTAGGATTTTCTACAGAATAAGATGCGTCACTTAAAGTTTTGTCACATTCAGTAACCAATCCCCAAAGTGTGGCTGACTTGTATCTACTCTGCAACAACTCCTGAAAGGTGGAATATCTTCATTCTCGTCATATAATTACCTCACCGGCCTGACAGTGAAAACACTCAGATGGCATTATCCGTTTTGATTATTGCCGTTGTTGCCCTCTAGGCATTCCATGTTTGATTACTCCTGCCTTGGAGGTTGATCTTTGTCTGATTACACTGGCTGTTTGGTTATTCTTATAATAGCAGTCTTGTATAAAGTTGTTTTTGTTTTTGGCAGGGGGGTTTTCATGCGGGCTTATCTGTATGTAAACATCTCTGTTTGGAAGTTTTCAGAGGATGGATGTTTTGTTAGGGTTGGGGGTGATTATTGATAGCTCTGAGGTTTGCTCGGGTGTGATTACTTTTGCCTGGCAGGCTAGCGTTTTAGAATAATTTGTGCCCTCCAGAACCGGTGTTTATTTTTGTCAACATTCCAATTACATCAGACCAATCAGTGTGGTCACAGCCCAGTCGTCTCATCTCCACATATCAGCTGTGTCAACATCCGCTATCATCTCTGGCTGTCACACTGATTGTAACTCTATCACTCAATCTTTTTAGTGGTTAATTACATCTGGATCTTACTGTGAGAAAATAATAATAAGCCCAAGCTCTTGTCTATACTTTACTTTTGCATTAAAGTATGCCCAGGGCATACTGTTTAAATCTTATAATATATACTACATTTTGGGAAGGAAGTCCATCAGTCATTTATTTCCATGACGTGGCCGCAGCTGATTCATGACAGATTTTTATTCTTTTTTCCCCTGTGCTTAATACTTTCAGTTTGAGCTCTTCCATGACAGTAATTGTCCAATTTTTTTTCTGGCCATTTCTTTGGTGTTCTGGGTTGAAAGGTAATCGGTTTTGACTGACTCAATTAGTTCCAGTATGCCTGGTGAATTCAGCTGATTATATTGGTTCTGTCATACAAAGCCCTCAACATATTCTTTCATTGTCATTCACAAAATGAATGGGGAGAGGAGTATTCAGATTAACACCCATGCACTTTCTTTAATTTTATCACAGGGCTTCCTGGTTCACTGGTCTGTTTTATTATAAGTTGTGAGTTTTGGTAGACTTAAAATAACTGTTCAACTGAAAACATTAGTTTCATTAAAACCACTTGTACTGCTTGATACAAATGCTTTCTATAAAATGATAAAGTGAGGGGACTATTCAGATGCATTAAGGTAGAATTTCAGGATTAAGTGGGATTGACATAATCCTGCCAGAGGAGGGAAAAGGCCAAAACACAGGTTAACCACTAAAAAGCAGGAAAGGGATAAAACGAGCAGAAAAAAAAGCTTCAAACAGAGGGAGAGCACAGAAAAACAATATCTGTTAATGTAACAAGCAAACGGTTGGTGTAAAAGGACAGAGAAAACAGTTGGTATTGTTTTAATCCTGTCAGTGGGAACCTTCTAATCCCTTGCTGTGAGCATCACAGAAGCACGTTGGTGTTTTTGTCTTTTGTTCCTGGGGCTAATCCCTGGCTTGCTGGCCCCCAGGTCTGGGGTGGTACATTGATGACATGGTTTATTCAGCCTATACATTACACAAAGCACAGAACACACACAAAAATCCCTGACCTGACATGTCATCAGGGAATCCTAGACATTGGTGGTTTTGGCACAGTATAGTTTTTACTGTAGTAAGAAATATAGGAAAAATAAGCTTAAAATATTATCACAACAGAGTAATAACCATGAGATAATGTCTGTAAAGCATTGTGCAGACAGACCTTTGTCTTTCTTTTTGTAATCCACATTTTCAACTGCAAAAAATATGATACCTAATTATTTTAGTCGAGCTTGTATTAGTTCAGACAGTTATTTTCAGGCTTTACTGTAATGTTTTTCTCTCTATGTTTTCACTTATTTTTTCCCCCTGTTACGCTTTAGATAGCTTTGGACAACACAACCTTGTGGATGGGTCTTGAAAAAGATTACAAAAACATAAACCACATGCTCACTCTAATGTTGATTGTGTACCTAAAAATGAGCACCTTTCTGAAAATGTATGATATTTTACAAACCATTATCCAAAATCAGTGCCCATAGTCACACTGTACTGGTTATTTTAATCATGGTAGTTAATCTGTTTTACCACACAGAGCTGACCTTTCTAGACTCTCTCTACTGTCATAAAGTTGGTTATTTAGTCTCTACAGCTAGCTTAAAAGCAGTGACATGTGCCTTTGCATTTTTTGACTGGAACCTGGACTTAATTGTTATTCCTATTTTTTTCTGTTATACTCAACCATTTGATTGCTTTTGATCCACTATTAAAGGTTTAAAATCTGGATATGCAAATCCAGCTTACTGTTGAACAAAGAACTTGATTTTTAAGTGATTTTTATGATTTTTAAATACATCTGTGTGCTATGTGTAACACTTACTACCAGTAAGTGCAGTACTGTGTGCATACTGTGTGAGAGACAGAGAGAGAGAAGGAGAGAGACATTGTTGCCTTTGCACATATCTTTGCCGAAACCTCCTTGTAAATGGACGTATGCTTTTGAAAATTAATAAAAGTCCTTTATTTCATTGCCTCTATATTTTATATTAATATATACTTTATATTGTCACAACAGATTTTGCTCTTTCCTAGTCAGACCTGTGTTTTATTGCCGAGGAAAAGTGAAAAAGTAGCAGCAGCGCTGCTGCAATATTCCTCCCATTGCTGATTATAGAACAATGGTGAGACTTACAGTGATAAACTGTATCCTACTTTCCTACTTTCAAACACTGATATACTCCTTATGTCAGCAAATGCTAAATCTAAATCTCTTTTTGGGTTCCTCTCACAGAAATACAAAATGCAATTATCGCCTGTCATCATAACACCTCAGTGTCAAGTGATGCTGGTGATAGCTTTACGAAACTTACATGAAGCCAAACACAAATTCATAGAGACATACGTTCATTTTGCCTCCTCAAAGGGATTGTCTGACATCGCTTTGCCTGGCGGCTTAATGTTATGATGTCAATGGGTCATAGTGGTTTATGGGATTTAGCCTCTGGAGGAAGTCAGAGGCTCTTTAAAGCCAGGACAAAACGGCCTCTAAATTTAATTGAGGTTGCAAGTGGGCACAATAATAATGATCGGTCTTATCGTAAAAAAAGCATTATGTTGTAAGTATTAGGAATAACAGCCAGAATGGTTATGAGTGGATCCAATTCAACTGTGAAGAGAAAAAGATACTCAGTGACACTCAATAAAAGTGGCATAGTTATGACAGACATGGAAGAACAATTGTGTAAGATATATAAATTAATATTTAAAGCACCTGTTGTCACTGGCAAAATCAGTGGTGTTCTCTCCTGACAGCTGTGAAGCCTGTCTTCAATACCATGAAAGAAGAGCAAATGTAGTGCAAAAGCCAAGTCTTCCAAGATGGCATCAGTCTATATTGTGATCTGCATGCCTACACACTTTACAGATCTATCTGAAAACTCTCCAAGCAGCCCAAATCAGTTTAAGCTTAGAGAGGAATAGTACCGTTAATACTTTTGCCTTGACAGAAGAGAGCTTGAACGGCTCTCTAACAGAACTTTGAAACTTTACAGAAAATCATCCTATCTCCAAAACCCATAATCAGGAGTTGGTACTGTATTCTGTTCACAAAAAATCATCCTTTTGTGTGTATTGGCCTTTCGAGATGCCATTATTCCATTTTCAGTAAAAACTTCATCCATCTCATATTTCATCTCTCCAAAAAAAAAAAAAAAAAGGAAAAAAAAAATAGAAATAAAGAAATGCATTTTTTAGGATCAAGCTTCTTTCTGTTCTCAGAGGGAGATTAACATAATTTTACGGCAGGATTTACACTGGCTAAGACTTTAAATCTGTCCTCAAATCCCAAGTGAAGTGCAGCTTTTTTGCTTTCTTAGCTATGTGTTTTTCTATATTGTAATATTTTATTTCTGGAAATGCAATACATGATTGCAGTCACACTGTAAGATCAGAAGAAAAAGAGTAATCATTCAAAAGGATATAATAGAGGACATAGATAACTTGCAGATTTAGGTCTTTGCATGTTTGTGTGTAGTAAATTTGCTCTGAAAAAGAAAAAGGTGAGTTATGGAATCCACTGCTTGGGCTACACAGTCCCAAGAGCACTGCATCAAACAAAAATGTGAAAACAGTGATAGAGGCATCGACCAGCTCATGGTGCACTGAAAAACCACATCCCAGGTAGGCAGCAGGTAAGGTAACTCAGGTGAGTACAGGGAAATGAAATGGCAAAGTCAACACATGAATTAAACATTTTGTCCAGAAAACCCACTGTGCTGACACAGCACTTTGGTGTTAACAAGTGTTTTTTTTTTTCTTTTTTAGGTCACCATAGTTTTCTCATTCCATCATGCAAGTGGCATTAACATATTTTCTAGAAGGTCTTGTATCCAAGTATTTTTCCATCGTCATACAATAGATTTGTATAGTGCAGAATACAAAAGGCAAAGATAGCTGTCTTTCATTGTTCTCATCAATCATATATGACATCTCAGGAGATATCTTACTCTGGTGTATTTTTGATGAAACTTGGAGAAGCAATGCATCTTCACATGCTGATCTGCCATTTGAGAGATTACATTTATTGTCCAAATACATTTTTAAAGGTCACATTTTCAAAGTCAGAATGGCCCGAAATTGCTGCAGCACGGAATCTGTTTGGAAAAAAGCACATAAAAGGGAGGGATGTGCGCATTTATATTGTCAGACATTTGTATCACAGTATTTTTCAAGATTCAGGCAGTATATCATTATAATTATTTCTGCCTAAGTTGCACTTTATGTAGTTTTACAATATCTACAACAGCCCTTTTTGTTATTTGGGGATTTAAACAACAGAAAAACCCGAATAACAAAAAGAATATAAAATCGATTTGGCACAGGGAGCCAGTTGAAAACAACCTGGGTATTACAATTTCACTTACACTCACTTGCTACCTAGCACTGCCTTTTAAAAATGCCATCTTACTAAAATGAGTGAAATTGCATGGTTTATATTCCTCATAGAAATGTTGTATTAAAACATTTTTTTAGATTCATCCATAACAATTTACCAAATATGCTTTATAAATGAATACATTTTGTCATCCTGTTGCCTGGGAAAAAGAAATCAATGCTGACTCAAGAATTTCACTGATTTCTGAAAGAATGCAACAGCAGGTGTTAAAACTCTCAAACTGTGAAAGGCCTTGGAAACAAGTGGAATCTTTCTGATTAGATTTGTAGTGGCAGAGCTTTATGCTGATTCTTCTGATTTTTTTTTTTTTTTTTATGATTTCCTATAGTTTAAAAGAAATCTAAGAGCATTTATTCTTTTTTTAATTAGCAATTTCTTTTTATTTTCATTTTAATGAACAGCTGCAGGTGTTACCATGTTGTGTAGGGTTAGGGTTTATTGAAAAAAAATATAAAATGCTTTTTTTTTTGGTCTCACACATTCGGTTTGTATGTCCAACAGTCTCGTAATCATAAATCAAGGTAATACTCGCAAACTGGCTGCTTTAACCTCCTAAGACCCGAACTCTTTCACAGCATGCATTTTTAATTTCTCTTTGATATTTGGACACATTGGGACCCGATGAATGTAAAAACAAAGAATTACCAGATTTTATTTAACCTTATTTTTGTTTCTAATAAAACTGAGAGCCACATATGAGGATATTCGTTTAAAAGTTTGATAGAACAGTGGCAGTATAATGTCCTCGTAAGTGGATATCAGGCCCTTGTAGAGCAAAATTGAGTATTTTAGTCTAAATAACCCAAAATGTGATGTCCACATATGTGGACGCCAGGTCCTAGGAGGTTAACTGGTCATTTGGCTGCCTGTAATTTCATTATTTCTAAGCTAGTTCCACTTCATGTCTAATTCTCATAGATCACAACAGATGCTTTTACTAAAAAAACATCCTTTTGCCACAGCATCTTTAGTAGTGTGTCAAGCAGCTAAATCAAATTGGATACTGGATATTCATACTGTACTTTAAAAATAAATAAATAACTCTTAGCATTCCCTAAACAGACTGCTCTTGACCTACAACCAGCAGTTCATGTTTCAGTAAGCATCTGACATCTGTTAGTGTTAAAAAAAATGTTGAAACATTACTCACTCTGCTTTAAACGAACCTGGTGTTTGAATTTGTTTCAATCGCACTTTGCTGTTTTGCAGCATGTATACAAATTATATCTTATTTATAGTTTGGCCCATTTCCACACACATTATTTTTAAAGGAGCAAGTTCCTTAGTGGCTAATAGTCAGAATCTGGTGTGACTTGGTTCTGAAAATTCTGGATGGATGTGTTGACTTGCCTCACCTCACCTCACCTCAGCAGATTAAACTTCTATACTGCACATAACTAAACGAGTTTATCCCCCTTGTGATTTTTTTTCATTGTTTGCAAAGTCTGCAAAACCTGTGTTTGAATACTACACCACTTTTACCTTGGGGATTTAGTTCATGCTCCTTAATGCTCATGATTTATTTTTCTATCTGATCCTACTCAGTAGAACTACTTCATGGCGCAATGCTACAGTGAACCCTTACACACTCGCCATCTGTCTTTACAGCTGCAACAGTACTGCATTAAATGCTGCTTGGATGCACACAATGACTAATGCTGAGTAGTCTGTACTCTGTGGCATTGATTCCAGGTTCAGCCACTGTAAAATACAAATGTAAAGTACTTGGTGTCTTGCAGTGTCTTTTCGTAATCTGTGCAGTAGTTACCGGCAGCCTTTTAGCTTGGTTAATGTGTGGTAACTTGGACTATGCACTGGGAATATCAGTGATTTTAATTAATAAATATATGTTATTAATACTTTACGTTCCTAATCTAGGTTCAAATTTTGAGTAGAGCTCACCCCCCCCCCATTGTAATGTCATATGTACACTATCTTGTAATTAATATTAAAGGAATATGCTGTTTTTGCAAATATGATACATTTGTTTTGGTGGAGCCTTTGGTTATCAAACCTGTAGCAAAGGCTCAGTCATGTTGCTTAGAATTTTATGAAGTAATGTAAGGTGGAAAATCACCCTACTGTTTCAAACACCTGGACAAGAAACAAATTGGTAAGAGTGTTGCCTTTACAACCACCCTGTTACTCTGCAGACTCAGCACACAGCATCATGTACCCAAATCCAAGAGTGGGGAATAGATTTGTAGTCTGTCACATCAATGCAGTGGCCTTTTCAATGTGTCTTTAGAGTGATATGAATCCAGTAAAATTCTGCCATCCATATTAATATGTTCTTTACAATATCCACTGGCATTTTTTTCAGCGGGTTACAGAAAGACGCATAAAGCATCCATGAAAAATAATTGTTTTGAAAAACAATTGTTTATTCACCTACCTTTACTAGGTTCCCATTTGCTCACCTTGCTCTTGTACAAATTGTCTGTCCTCTCTGTCTCTCTCCATCTTCCTCACTCCTTCTTTGCTCTAACAGTCATAGTCAAACTCATTGTATCCAACTAGAAAAAAACAAAAAAGAATATTATAAGAGTTGGGGATTAACATTTGATATCAGTATAACACCTTTTTGCTGTCGTCACCCTGCTTTGTTTCTTTCTGTCCCCCTCTCTCAGTATTTGTGCTGTTACCAGAAAGTTAAAGTAAATAACAGTGAAACATAATCTACAGCCTAATAACGGCATAAACTCATCCATATCAATTTATATCAATATTCTAACTGAATACAGGCTGCTGCTGGACATTGACAAGTAACATCCTTTTAGCTTGCTCACACCTGGAACTGGAACTGTACTGTAAACAAACAATGAAGCCCAATAAGACCAGAATAGGCATAGAAAAAACCTAAAAGAATAAAGTAAGTAAATCAGTTTGGTTGGCACCTAGCGATATGCCAATAGCCTACATTAGCTAATGTTGTTAATGTCTATTTACAGAACAAATACAAATAAACAGACACTTCAGAAGTCACAGAAATGTCCCTGCATTATCAGAACAGTCTGCACTGCCTGCACTGTAGCGTCATAACATCAAGAACACTGGACATTAAAACCTGTTTTTATTCTAACCTCTTACATCTCCAGCAAACAAGTTGGCAAAATACAACATCAGACAACAGTTTCAGACAATAATAATAAAAACATGATGCGAATGGCTTGATCAAGAATTGAGCTGGGTTAGGGGTCATATATAGAAAAGACCCAGAAGGGGCTTGTTTGGAGGCGTGGTCCCACTCCTGAAATTCAGATAATTTATTTCCAATTGTTGCTGAGATGGCCTCAGATTTTACTCTATAATGCTTAAGAGTTTATCATTGACTTAATGACTATGAGGTGCCCAAGTTCTATGGCTGCAAAACAAGCCCAGATTCTCACCTCTGTAGCATCGTGCTCGACAGCTGGAATGAGGTGCTTGTGTTGATATGCTGTGTTTGGTATTCAGCAATCTTGAAACTGTGCATTACGACCGTACCAGACATCCCCACTTGGCCTCCTCTATCAAATGGATATTGTCTATCCATTACCCACTCTCTTAATTACAATGGACCCACAAGGTGTACTGTCAGTACACAAGATAGATTTACATTCAAAGTCCAGTATACATGTGTGTTTAATGTTGCCTGTAACCTTAAAATCTATATTTAGGGTTTTTTGTTTTGTTTTTTTAGCATAGATCACAAACTACCTCAGTCAAGAAGAAGGAACAAAAATCTGAGCAAACTCTGTATGGCAAGTTTTAGTATGAGTTTCTTTCATATATATCAAAGCATATTTAACATTTCTGAAAAAATATTTCACGTGGGTTCACGTAGTACCCACGTGATGTAGTGATGTCAAGACTATTTTCTTTGTTTTTACATTTTGCAATCCTTTTTAGTAGAAGAAAACTGTGCACATGAAAATATATTATTTGAAAATGTAATTAGCTGCTTCAGTTCAAAGCCTCATTGCACTGTGTGTAATGCAAATCTGTATTTCAAACAGGAATTTAGAGGCTGTTCCATGTGTATGAATGTGCATGAGTCACATCAGACTGTTTCCTGTTTGATCAGAGACACCCTCAGATGTCATACGTTTTTTTAATGTGTTCTTCAGAAGAAGACTCTATTTGTAGAGGTTGAGGTATGCATGTGTGTTTGTATATGTGTGCACGCTCGTATGTTTGTCTGAAGCCCACTCAGACTTCCCAGTGCAGACACCGAAGGTCTCTCTTGTTCTCCCCAGTGGCGCTGATTGGGAAACAGCTCCAGGCAACCTCTAGGCTCTAACTCTCACTCCTTTATCTTGTGTTTGTGAGTGTGTGAGTGCAAGTATTGTATCTAAATCTGTGTGCGTGCATGTGTGTTTATACATGTGCCCATGTGCACCCTGTTTTCTACTCAAACTGCTTCATCCTGATTAGCACATGCTAACTTTAGATGAAAAAAAAATCAACAGAGAAAAGGAGGATGATAAAGACGGGTTGAGTTTAGAAGTTGATGTAACAATATTGGGTTTGCTAAGTGGGAAAAAAGGAGTCAAAGAAAAAAATGAAGTGAAGGTTGAAGTAAAAAAAAAACAAAAGGAAAGCAGAAAAAAGTGACTTGCTGAGCAGGGGAACAAAGAAAAAGGTTGAAAAAACAATGACTCAACCAGGATAAGGAAGGTAAAATTGAAAAGAGAATGCGGTCAGATGAGAGGAAGGAAGGAAAGAAGGAAGAGGATGAGACCAAGGGGGGGATATGATGGAGGAATGAATCAGAATGTAAGAATCACTGCCAGGTGTTTGAACTTTGAAAAAGACAGTATTTGAGGGTAAAGAATAAAGGATAAAGGATAAAGGTTTGTTGAAGCCAAGGGGGATTCTTTCTCATTCTCTCTCACTCGTCCTCCCTACTTCTGACTCTTATCAGACTGATTGAGATTTTACCTGAAACTTAAGTCATACAGATTTCTGCACACAGAGAGGTTGAGGGCGAATGAGACAAATATATCACAGATCTGTAGATTGATTTGCAAGTGTCCACTGACAGGCATATGTGTATGAACCATGTCAGACTATTGGAACGAGGTAAAGGTTCAAATAATAACAAAAGGTATCCTAGTCCAAATAAAAATCCGTAGTTAAACATTTCTACCACTTATATTGTCAGTCAAAATATAGATAATTAATAAAACTAAAAAAAGAATTAGATTAATGTTGCTGCACAGTAATGTTGTTTAGCTGTCACTCAATGTAATTTGGGATTGTTGCAGAAACATTGAACCCTCTTATGTCCCATTTGTTGCCCTCAGCTGGCTGTGTGTCAAATTATCCTTTAAATTGATAAATCCCTGCTCCAACACAGTGCTACAGAAATGATGTGCCTTTCTTAAAATTGTGATTGATTTGTGCATATACACACATGGCTCAGCAGCAGTAATTTAATTAATGCTGGATAATTCAGAATCTGACTGTAAATAATGTTCTATGTTCTTCTGCTGACAGGTCAGCTGTTACACACAGATTTTTATAGTGGAATTGTTTGTGATAAAGCCTGAGCTTCATCACAGCTGTCATTTTTTTTAATTACAATGCCTATTGTTAGGCATAGCATTAAATTTCAGGGAATTAATTTTGTTCTAGGATTTTGAGTTGTAGTATTGCTACTGCTAGGTGTAATGGGACAGGGGATGAACAACAACAAAAGTAGTATTCAATTTAAAGCTAGCCAACACTTGAGCATTCTGTGTACTGTTAACAAGAAAGCACAGAATATAAATGTCCAGTGATGCCAGACAACAGCACCACCAACTGCATCATTACCAGGGAATGTTTTGCAATTTGTAAGTGTCAACTATGTTAAAATTAATTAGTGATGCATTTTTACATACGTTGATTTGGGGAATTAACAAAAGTGAACAATAGAAGAATTTCAGCTACTCCCTTGTTCACAAAGGATTGCCACAGCAGATAGCTGCATATTTGATTTGACTGACTTTGAAAAAAGTCAACTAAGGCACTTGTTTGATTACCTTGATATAAAAATACTTGATAACTATAAACATATTGTGTTTATGGGTATTAAATGATTCCTTCTTGTTGGTTGCATCTGAATCAAAGAAAATTCAGATCAATCAGATCTATATGTGTTCACCTAATGAGAAGTTATTATTTCAAAACAGTGACTCTTTCATTGCTAACTATTGTGCATGTGCCACACTCTGGAAAAAGTTCAAATCAAAGACAGTGAGACAAAACGTTACAAGGTTGTTAAGTTAACACATCATCAGAGCTTCCAGTTGCAGAACTACCTTTTTGCATTCTTAATATAAAGGGTAAGTAGTGCATATGTATAAATATAGACCTGAATATATTAATTTCTGTAGGAGTGATAAGTAATGAGTGATAGGTCTGTGTTCTATTGTTAGCCAGGCTACTATTAGCCTCTGTGCTATAACTGAGACTTGGAGGGGAGTGTTATGGTCTAGCTTCTTTTAGCAGATGTTAGCCAATCCTCAGTGCTCAAAGAAAACTGTTAGCAGGTTTAATTCATCTGAGAGACAGCATCTTCTATCATCGCAATTTAGCTCATCTCAGAAGTTGGGACAAGCCGCAGCCCTCAGAAGGCAGTAAGTCCTGTAATTCCTGTCTAAATTTTCTGCCACACTGACATGAATCTTTACACATCCTAAGTAACAATGCAAAACCAACTAGAAAATATTAGAATATGTCTGTTTAGTTGCAGACTTGCGCCAGTTTTTTCTTTTTTTATTTGAAAGCTTCAGTAAGCAGAATGTGCTGGGTTAATCCCATCTCCACAACTATTCAATATATATTATTGGACATGAACTTCTAATTAAGTTGTTATCTGCAATAATTTGCATAGCAGTTTTTTTGTAAGTAACCTTGAGTAAGCACATTAGTTTTGCTATAGATATTTTGCCATTATTAATTACCTTTAATTGTAGTTGATAAATTGCTCAATGTTTCATGTTTTTCATTCATGAATACATTCCCATTTCCCCACCTTTGAATGATTAATATGACTGAAAAACTGATGCATCAAGGTTGAAATTAGAGTTCTTTGTGTGTGTTTTACAGTTGAAATTTAAGTCAAGTTTGCAATATTATTTCCTTTAAGTACGTCACAGAATAAAGGAGTCTCCTTCATCTGCTATGGAGTATATAAGAGAAAAAAGAATTGAAAGTCAAAATGTACCTACATATACAGCTGAAAATGAGTTCTTTGCTAAGTTGTCTGCTATTTGTAGATACTGGCTGATGTCTGAAATTGAGGGAAAAAGCTGCCAACACAGAAAAAACAAAACAAACCAAACAAAAAAACAACAACTTTGAAATACCTTCAGAAACCCAGGAAAACTATTGCTCAAAATCATTTCTTTATATTTTGCTTCCAAGGAACCAGACTTTCTTTCCATTTTTTAAAAATGAAGGGTGGCTCAAGACTTTTGCACAGTACCAATACAGTACAGTACTGCAGATTGGACTACTGCAATTCATTGTATTTTGGTCTCGACCAGGCCTCCATTTATTGTCTTCAGATGGTCCAAAATGCAGCTGCTCGTATGCTAACTGGCCCCAAACGGAGCATATAACCCCAATTTTAGCTTCCTGTTTTTTACAGGATCCAATTCAAACTTTTACTTTTCGTTTTTACGTCACTCAACACCCAAGCCCCTCCGTACCTGTCTGAGCTCCTATTTGTTTATGCTCCAGAAAAAATAAAACCTGAGGTCCAGCTCAAACTTAATGCTATCCATCCCTTGTACTAAACTAAACTAAACTCAAATTTCGTGGCAATAGAGCTTTGTCTGTGGCAGGTTCCAGACTTTGGATTAATCTTCCCCTAAATATTAGATTTGCACAAACTCTTGATCAATCGAAATCGCTTCTAAAGACACATTTTTATGCCCTGGCTTTTAATACATTTTGACCCAAGCATTTTGGTCTTATTTCATAATCTTAGTTATTGTTTTAATTCTGTTATTGTCCTTTTATTTTTATTGTTGTACTTTTTGTTTTTACATTGTTTCTGTTTCAATGGTATTTTCATATGGTTAAGCACGTTGTGCAACATGATCTGTCTGGAAACCTTGACCTTGACCTAATGCATGGTGATTAATAAGTTGATAGCAATTTTACAGCCAGAGAAACAAAATAGCAACAGCCACAAATGTTAAACTTCAGTTTTCAACATGAGACTTCACAAAC
This sequence comes from Haplochromis burtoni, assembly GCF_018398535.1. Taxonomy (NCBI): domain Eukaryota; kingdom Metazoa; phylum Chordata; class Actinopteri; order Cichliformes; family Cichlidae; genus Haplochromis; species Haplochromis burtoni. The sequence goes on along the minus strand of NW_024582896.1, from coordinate 38,623 downwards.
CCAATTTTTGATATTTTTAACATATTTAACATAAACAGTAAGTTTATGTTAAATATGCTAAAAATATCAGTTATTTTAACTGGTATGTTTTTATAGTGACAAAAAAAATGAATGTATTTAATTTTGCAGTACTGCATGGACTGTCTATAAAAGTTGCTACACTAGCTACACATTCATAAGAACAATATAGCACGGAGGCAGAAAAAATAAAATTAGTGTCTGTTAAAATGGATTTTTACCCTGTGTTGACTTTACCCTGTATAGAACTCATTGTTTCAAAAGAGCTTTCCAAATGGAGTGAGTGAAATCCTACATGTGGTGACTTTGACAAAGTCAAAATGTTCCTACGGCTTTTGTGTGCTCACAAACTGTGAAATGTTCATGTTATTTAATTTGGATTCACCCCTTTTTAGCACTTAACTTCACCTCTCCAACTTCATCTAATTTCTCTGTGACAAACTTTGTTATCTAAATAAATGAATCTAAGTGAAATGACAAGATTGATATTTTGAATATTTTCTATCCATGTATTAGTTTATTCAACAAGACTGACATTTGTTACACAAAGTACATAAGAGTTGCAGTGTTTTGTTGCTCTGAGGTATTTGATTGATGCTAAGTGCATTAACAAATATTTTGTTGGATTCATTAAAGCCAAATATTTGGACTCAATTGAAGGTTAATATATTAAAGCTACGTAATTTTATGATATTTAACTGATGAATGCATGTCATGTTCATAGAACATCATCAAAATATGTCAAGCAAACTTTTAGATGGTGACATGATAAAAGTACGTTCATTCAACAGATGATGTTTTTTAAGTGCAGATGTCTTTATGACAAGTCTCCTCCTGGTCTCAAACCATGGGCATTTTGTGTATTAAGTGAATTTGTTTGGTACTGAAGAGTCTTGCTCCAAATTAAAACAGGTTCTAATTACTCATCACAAAGTGTACTTGTATCTTTTCATTCATCTTTCAACTTTAGATTTTCTATCAAAAAAAGGATTTTCATCATGAATAACTACATGCTCAGTTGTTATTTTTTTATGACTGGAATAAAAAAAACACAGACAAATCCCCAAAAAGGGGAAAAAACAACCTAGACCTTCAAAGGTGGATCCTATGTGGATTTTATGGATGCTCCGATCAATTCCAAAGCATACAGTGACTGATCAGTAGTATAGAAAAATCCCTGGCAGCAACAGATGTTTTATTTATTGCCTCCAGCTTCATTTTAACTTCATATGCTAGTTTCATACTTTTCATGATGCTGATGAAATTGTAAAGATGACAAAAACCACAATATTGAATCCATTTGAAAATAATATATCATTCTTCCACTCCATGTTGATAACATCACACGTCACAGCGTCTATGAGCGCAGGCTTCAATTATATTGAAAGAGCAGTGGGAGTTTCAGTGAGTGTGAGAAGTCTGAGAATACAGCGCACAGCATAACAAGAGCACATCTCAAACAATGCTCTTTATCTTTCAGAGAACTTTCTATACTCTCACAAAAATACACACACACACCTACACACACAAACAGACACACACACGCACGCTCCCAGATCTCAGGAGGGATGTAAAAAAAAGCATTAAAGAGCTGTCTCCATTCACTTTCATCTCTCATCTCTTTTTAATACGTCCTCCTTTCTGGAGCAGGTCTCACTCCCCCAGCTGTTATTTTAGCAGCTTGAAGTGTTTGTGAAGTATATTCCCAATCAATCAGTGAACGTTTTCTGGAAGAGTTTGAAAGACATAACAACTTCTGCTTGCTGTCAAGACGTGAACAGGTGCTTAATGTGTGTGTGGCCTGTGTGTGTGTGTTCATGTTAGATCGCATCAGGCCCATGCGCTTGCCTTGTCTTCTTTCCTCTCATGCCTTAGCTAACACAGCTGGCTGCCTCATATCCATTAGGAAGTTCTCTTCAGCTCCATTCCTTCGCTGGGTGTCACAGTGCACTGAGCACTGGCCTGTGTGTGTGTATATACATCCAGCTTTGCAAGAAGTATGTGTGTCTATCTGCTCAATGTAGGAATGAATGTGTGTCTAAGTGTGTATAAGTGTGCATGTGTGCCCTTCAGACTGCTCACGCTTCATTTGTCTGCTGAATGAGACCAGAATCTCTCACTATTCACTAGAGAATCCTTCTGAATTCTCTCTCCACCGGGGTACTGCTTCAGTAAGCACTCTTAATGGTAACCCAACAATGTGTGTGGCATGTGTGCGCAGATGTGTGCACGCATATATTAGAGTATTAAAGTAAATTTACTCTAAAACTTCAGAGCTGCTATTTTCTGTGTGTTTTTGTGTGTATCTACATACAAAGACTTTATGAGCTACGGAGGACAGTATAAGAATGTCAAGAGAGTTTAAGGTCAAAAGGGCCCAAGAGCTGGAGATGAGAAGGCCAATGCTCAGAACTATACAGAGGACATACATGAATTTACCTCTTAGACAGAATCTACCTCTTAGTCTCTATATCCTTCAAAACCTCTCATTACATCTTTCAAACTTTCTCATTTTCTTCCTTAGTCTTCTCTTTCTTATTACCCTTCTTCATAATTCTCTGATCCTCATTTGTCTCTTCTTTACACACGCACACACACACACACTTCTTCATCAAAGTTGCCCAGTAAGATCACCCATATAAATGCATCACGTTCCTCTTTAGGGAAAACAAATACAATTTACTCGACTGATCCAAGTTTTGATTTTCTAAATATCCATGTTTATTGTTCTTTCTTCCTTGCTTGTATGGTAGTAGCACTTCTCACGTCTTGCTGTGATGTTGCTGTTGTGTTATTATGCCTAAGTAGGACCCATGCTGAGAAAATTGGCCCGAGTTCAGCACCGGGATAAATGACCAAAAAGGCCTTATAATAAGCACACATAATGGCCTGTGTACGTACGTTTTTGGTTTTTTTTTTCCTTTTTTTGCCTGTTTGGATTTGTGAATATGTGTTCACTATGTGCTTTCTATGTGTGCACTCGTCTGTGAGTCTGCATGCGCTTGATAATGATAACCATGAATTATGCATGTGGTGTGATGCTTTTCATTCAATTTCAGCTCTTATTTTCCCCCAAACAACATTACAGAGGCGGGTCTCTGGGCATTTGGCTGTAAATAAACTCGAACTAATAGACTTCAACTCTGGGCAACACCCGTCTGCAAAGCACTCGCCAGGGAGCAAGCTTAACAAATTGCCTTCAGGCCCTGTACTCAGGTCAGCTCCTGTACATTACCATTGACTTTCAGGGGTACCGCTGAGGTTAAGAAAAACAGATCTGAAATCAGCCTTCTCAGGGCACAGTTCTCCTCACCTAAAAGGCAATTCCAAAAATGGTAGTAAGCTAACAAAAGCTAAAATATTTTGAATATTTGCACACATAAATGCCATGTTACATCAACAAAGGATTTTGTGCCCTGAGCAGAAGTTGATAAATAAATCAAACTGTTTAATTTTGTGTGGGTTGATTGTGTCTTCTGGGCATAACTGTACAGATTTTATACATATAGAGCTGAATGCTTCTGAACAGGTATGTGTCAGAGGCTTCAGGTTACATGTTCTATTTTCTGTGAAATGCTCGGGGTATCAGGATGAGGCAGTATGTTGCCATACATGAGTGGCCATATATCCCTTGTCTATGATCTGTGACCTTGTCCTCTCTCATCACTCGTTGCTTGTGACTGCGCAGTGGCTCAGAGCGCTCTCTCTCCCTGCCTCTCTTCTTGTCTCTTCCTCTCTCACTCTTTCGCTTTCTCTGTCCGATGCGCTTCATTGCTCTTCAAGAGCCCCAAGCTCTCCTTTTTAGTGCCTGGGGCGCCCTGCTCAACACTTGTGACATTGGAAGTATGTGTATGTGGCTGTGCATGAGCATGTACTTATATCCATGTGTGTTAATGTTTTAGCCCATGTGAGGGGAGTCAGTCTTATGATTTTGCAGAAGACAATCACCTGCAGCTTTGATTCAAGCAACTGGAATCACATAGTCTTCTGCCAACATTTCACACACTGTTGTTTATATGTGTGTGGGAACATTGATCCTTAGTGACTAAGTAACTTTATGCCACCCTACTTAAAAAAAACTGCAGAAAACAGTTTAGGGCTGCCTAGCCTGGAGAGAGTGTCCAGTGACAGTGGTGAAGACATCCTAAGGGCCAACGGGGAAGCCAGTAGTGCAGATGGAGGAATTCAGAGAGCCGACATTGGGGACACAGATGTGGCTTGGCTGTTGACAGGTGTTGATAGGGGGTATGGGTCACCTTTGGTCATTGGCTAGAAGCCAATTTTGATGAACATTGATGACCCACTGGCTTGGGCTCTGGACTCTCTGCCAGAACAAGACCCATAGGTTCTGGTGCTGTGTGTTCCTCAGGCCCAGATAGCTGGAGTGACAGTGGTAACTCTGGAGACTCGGGGGGCTACAGGAAGCTCTGAAAGAAACTTGGGGGATGCAGGCTGTTACTTGACCCGGCATGCAGTTTTCTCACAACCAACTCTGAAGGCTGAGGCTAAGACCTGTCCGCCCTAACCCTGGGGACAGCTGTGGTTGTAGGAATGGTCTGGGCCCTCAAAAAACACAACATGCTGGGCAACAAACACAAGACTATTTGCACTCAAATCTTGCAGAAGCAGGCCTGCCCAACCACTTTCCTTGTATGAATTCATAATGCTCTAAGGTGCTGGTTTCTGAAACAACAAATACTATTTTCAAACATCATTCATCAGAATGCGTGTTGTAATTGTAACTATACACTATACTTGTTTTAGGTGTAGAGTGCCATTTTGCAGCTGTGGATAATGTCTCAACAATATCAACGCTGTTGTCTTTTTTCCTATGTTATTTAATCACTTATAACAATAACATTCATGTCTCATAAAGGAAAATGTTTTCTTGTAAGTGACTATGGAGGAACATTACTGCCACGCAGTGTAACTTGCATGCTGGTAATGGGTGGTTGTGTGTGTTACTGACAGTAGGCAGCATTACTGTTGTGAGCCCCACAATTAGCATTTAACGACTCATTTACAGTGGAAGAATAGTCCGCGCTGCAGGTCTCTGCTAGTCACGTGATACAGGTCACTCAGGACGGTACCATGCTGACATGTCAGCAGTGAAAAAACAAAATGTTGGATGTGGATTTGAATATGGAGTAAAACTATTCATTTTAAAAAAACAAGAAAGGAAGAAATCATTGCCTCCGAATATAAAAATTAGCTTGAGTTTTGTAGGCAAGAATTCATAAAGTGTTAAAATGTGAGAAAAAAAAATCATCATTAAGTAATCGCTTACTTTACCAATGGTTTTTTGCCACTGCCAAACAGTATATGTTTTTTGCAGTTTATAAATGATCTTTTTATTTATTCGGGGGACAATGAAAACTTATCCAAACCTACCATGCTCTGTGTTAACAAAAAAACAACTGCTCCCTGAAATCTAATAGGGCTTTGGTGATGTCACAGGAGGCGGGCCACGCCCCCCGTCGCCATGACAGTAGACCAGACAAAGGATACAGCTTCAGCTATGGTTCGAGTAATAGGTAGTTTGCACAACTAGCGCACGCAGGCTTTCACAAGAAAACAGTCTCACAGTGATAAAAAGAAACACAAAGAATGGCAAGAAGCTGTTGTATTTTTTTATTTTATTTTATTTTTGTGTCCCGTTTGGATCTTTAGCCATCAGAATTGTTGTCTTAAGGCCAAGAAAGATGCCAAGCGGATTTATTTTACCAAGTGGATCATCATGGCCTTGCCATATTGGTCCATTTGATTGACCTTTATTATAATTATGAATTTATTTTATTTTCAGTTGCTACAAACGGGACAGACATGACTGGGGGATAGGACAGGGAGAGAGAATGAAAGAAAGAGAGGGAGAGAAAGAAAACCAAAGGGGAGAAGAGACGGTGAGAAGGGGGGGGAAGAAAGAAAACAAAAAACAAAACAAAAACAAAACAAAACACCTGGGTCACCTGTATGGAGAAAAAAAACAAAAGAGAAAGCAAACAACAAAGAGCAACATAATAAAAAAAAATGGCACCATCACAATAAACTAGCTAGCAGTAGATATCAGTAGATACTAAATAAAAACTGTTGTATTATTAGCTGCAATAGCCAGTCGCATGACAGCCATGGGAAGCTGACGGGTGAAGAGATCGTTTTTTTATCGGATTCCGTCGTGGAAGAGAAATTGTTCAAGCCATGTTTCCGAAGTAACAAAGAGCCGACTGATGGCCTGGATTGCAGCCATTAGAAAACCAAATATAACGTTCCAGAACACTCCAGCTCACATGTTAGTCTGCTCCAAGCATTTCCACAAAGGTAAGTCTTCTGTTGCAGTTGTTACGTAATTTATCATAACATAATTGTTGATGTAGGTTACAAATAAGCCTTATATTGATTTGAATTGAAGTCATTGCACTATGCTGCTTTGTTCACTGTGGCTTTGCGGGCTAATGTTTGTTGTGTTTTGTAGGAAAACCAGCCTACAAAATGCTGGAATGCGATCCAGACTGGACACCCTCTATCATAAGATGTAAGTACAACTCCTCCGGTGTCATATGCAAAAAAAATTATTGCGCTAGCTTACGTGGTTGCAGTGCTACCGGGATTTAAAAATAGTTACGCAAAACAGAGCGTGCCCGCTCTGACCGGCTTTAAAGGGTTAAAACAGCCACGAATAGTCCCGCATATATGTGCCCAAGTCTTATATTGAAGCAATCAAGTGATGAATAACTGTTTTCCAGTTTGTTGTTTTGCAATGGGTTTTTTTTTTGCATTGTTGCTTTGTTTTTTACCGAAGCAGCTAATAAATGCAAGTAGGGATTAAAACCGCAGAATTAATGATTACAGGTGCTGGAAATTCTAGCGCTTGATGCAGTGTTTTGAAGTACCTGGAATGCAATGCACGAAAGTCACGTGGTCTGTCAATCTCTATAACTTCTCTGCTTAGTTTGAGACCATGACTGGCTTCAATCAGTCAGACTCGGCTGGGTGTCTGGTACACAGGGGCCGCTATTGAGAACAGGAAGGCTGCAAAGGGGGTAATTAGCACTGCCAAAAATCATTGGCTGCCCTCTGGCACCCCTGAAGGCCGTTGCCAGTTCCTCCTGTCTCCAGAAAATGAGGGACATCACAGGTGACCCCTTGCACCCTGCCCACCACTTGTCTGACCTCCGGTCAATCAGGTCCGACACAGGTCCCTCCAGACTCGCAAACAGTTTCTTCCCCTGGGCCATTAGAACTTTTAGCACACACTATCTCCCCACACCCCACCCCTCCCCACCCACCCAACAATCTGAGCCATGGTCTGAGTAACCCTCATCACTCAGGCCACTCAAACACAGACTCTACTCAGATCGAGTCCTTTGCACTACTTCCAGGAAAGTTGCAACCTGTTGTCTATGTGTGCCTTTTCTATTGTGCATCTTTCTTTTGTTTTGTATAAATTCCTCACGTTTTGATATATTTTTCCTGTTTGTTATTTAATCCTGCTGTCTTAATATTTCTGTTTTATTCCTGAACAGTTGACGTGGAGCACTCACAATTTCATTGCCTAAGCAGAAAAGCCCAGACCTCCCTATCCCCAGCCACCTCCTCTAGCTTATCCGGGGGAACACCAAGGGGTTCCTAGGCCAGCCGAGCGATATAATCTCTCCATCGTGTCCTGGGTCTGCCCCGGGGCCTCCTCCCGGTGGGACATGCCAGGAACACCTCACTCAGGAGGTGCCCAGGGGGCATCCTTGTCAGATGCCCGAACCACCTCAGCTGGCTCCTTTCGATGTGGAGGAGCAGCGGCTCTACTCTGAGCCCCTCCTGGATGGCTGAACTTCTCACCCTATCTCTAAGGGAGAGGCCAGCCACCCTTCGGAGGAAGCTAATTTCCGCCACTTGTATTCGCAATCTCGTTCTTTCGGTCACTGCCCACAGCTTGTGGCCATAGGTGAGGGTAGGGACGTAGATCGACCGGTAAATTGATAAATTATTTTGAGGACTTGGAAAAGGCATTCGACTGTGTCTCTTGGGGTGTCCTGTGGGAGGTGCTATGGGAGTATGGGGTGTCTGGCCCATTGCTACAGGTCATTCGATCCCTATACAACCGTTGCAAGAGCTTGGGTCGCAGTCGGACTCGTTCCCGGTGGGTGATGGGCTCCACCAGGGCTGCCCTTTGTCACCGATTCTGTTCATAATTTTTATGGACAGGATTTCTAGGCGCAGCCATGTGGCGGAGGGCTTACACTTCGGTGGCCTCAGAATCTCATCTCTGCTTTTCGCGGATGATGTGGTTCTGTTGGCTTCATCGGATGAGTGCCTCCAGCTCGCACTGGAACGGTTTGCAGCCGAGTGTGAAGCAGCGGGAATGAGGATCAGCACCTCCAAATCTGAGGCCATGGTTCTCAGCCGGAAAAGGATGGAGTGCCCACTCCGGGTTCCACTTGGGGAGTTCCTGTCCCAAGTGGAAGAGTTCAAGTATCTCGGGGTCTTGTTCGCAAATGATGAAAAATCCAAACTTTCAAATTGCTCTTAAAGAAACATATAATATACAATACAATGTTGAAATGTAAGTCTCAACCATTAACTTGTTTAATACTTAATCCTTCTCATTAATTTCATGAAATATATGTCATGGTCCCTGTGTCTCGCCAGCTTACCCCGTGCTAGGAGACATGTTTTGTTTTGTTTTTTGCTCTCTCTCTCCGTTCTGCAAAGGATCACTGGTCTGCGCCTGGGTCCGTTTAAGAACCCGGATGATATAATTAATATGTAATATATATCAGTGGTCCCCAACCCCCGGCCTCGGACCGGTACCGGTCCGTCAGTCGTTTGGTACCGGGACACGAGAGTTGAGGCTCAGGTGTGAAATGTATAGTTTTCAGGTTTTTATCGGTTTTCAGCGTTATTTTGTTATCGTTTTTATCGTTTACTCGGTTTTCCTGGGTCTTTTCACGTGTGTTATGAATAAATTTTCTTTTTTTCGGAACCGGTACTAGTTTTATTTTGTTGTATTTATCCGCGACACCTTAAAGGCCGGTCCATGAAAATATTGTCGGGCATAAACCGGTTCGTGGCGCAAAAAAGGTTGGGGACCGCTGATATATATCATTAACATGACTTACCTATTAGAGAATATTTTCCTGCTTACATATTCAAACTTAAACTAAACTGATTACATTAGAATAATTTCGCCCTGACTTGTTCAGGGTGTACTCTGCCCAATAACAGCTGAGATGGGCTCTAGCCTCCCACTATGCTGAATTGGAAAAGCAGAAGAACATGGATGGATGACTAGATGGCATATTATAGTGATGTTATTTGTATTTTGATGTTCAAGTCATTGAATGATGTTAACATTCATTGGAGTTGGTTTCAGTCAAATGGCAAACCTCGGTTCTCAAATTTCCACTGACTTGTGAAAACGTCTGATTCTGAAGAAATTTAATATTCAAGTCAGTGAACATCAGCCATAATGGCACATGTAGTGGAAATAATTTTCTGTATTTTATCTGTTTCGGTAAAACTGGCCTTGGTAATCAGTACATTTTTTGTTTTGTTTTTTTCTTTTACGAAGAGGAAAATACTAGTTCCAGCTGTATAAGTGTATATTATCATCTTTGGTTCTAATAGCCCCTATGCCCTCCTGTCCTGTAGCTGTACTAGGAGAATGAATAGATGAAGACAAATAATGGTAAAAGAAAAATTTTATTTTTTCAAGATTTCTCTTTCTAAGATCCTTTTCTTTTTCATGTATCCTGAATAACATCCTGATGATATGTGAAGGAAGTGTCGGGACTCACTGTCAGCCCTAAGGGTTATGCTATTATGGTTCCAAAGTGAAAAACTACTCCCACTCTTTTTATGCTGCCCCTGAACAATATTCATAAGACTCACAGTAAGCCATTTCATTAATTCTGAATTGTTTTTGGAATAGAACTGTATTATTCTTAGAGCCCTAGAAAAGTAAAAATGGTATGTTGTTATTAAATTATCTGCATATAAAGCATTACTACAGGTAAAACAGTTAAGATTTATGAAAGTAAACTGTTTTAAGAAAACACGGCTGACAAATCTGATGTTTATTTTGCTTGTTATTGTTTCCCCATTTTGCAACCTTGTGTCCATTTCAATGACAGCTTGATTAGCACATAAAGTAATATCTTTACCCAAACACAAATCATGCCACTAATCTCTTAACTCTGCTGACGTAGGACAGATATTCCAGTCACGCTTCTCCATCTGGGAGATTAAAGACCCTAATACATCCCCTTTACAATACTGATTATATCGATCATGCCTTGAACAACAGCATAGTCGGTGAAAAAAGAAAGTACTCTCAGGGAGTCCATCCTTTCCACCAACTTTATTTGCAGAGAAAACTGTTCTTGTTCATTTGTCAGGCTCAAGATGAAAGATAGCAGAAAGCATCAGTGAGATCGTTTAAAAGACTTAAGCTTTCCTTTGAGATTTTTATAAACTATAAAGCATGTACTGTAGCTAGATCCTTTTGGCTTCAGTAAGTGCTGGAATCTTGTGGCATTAATCAAAATAACCAATCTGTATTAAATCCATATGCACCTTGTGATAACATCCATTTTTTGTAAATGCATAAGCGGCAAGCTGTGCTATAAGGTAAAAAAAAATTATTGGTGTATTACATGATCATCTGAATGATTTATCTGCTATGTTAATTCTTTTCATGAATGGTCAACAGGAGTACTACACTGGGTGATGCCACTATCTACTTCGATAAAGGATGTTTGTCTAGTGTATTGTGTGCTAAAGGAGGTAAATAAAAGAGGCATTGGAGCACATTTTCTTTGCATTTATGACCAGCTCTTATAATGGCTACCACTTAGATACTTATTACTCATTTCCCTCAGTTAGGAACGTTCCTAATCATAGCCACACTTCTTATCACATTTGGTTTCAGTCTAAACTGAAATGCAGCATTATGAACAATCCCTACTGCAGCCATCACTGTAACTAACCAGCTGATCTATGCCATGGAAGCTGCTTGGCTATAAGATAAACAGCCACAAAGAGCACACCAGGCAAGTATCAGAGCTGTAGAAAAGTGTGACACCTAAGAAGTACAGCATGCTGCCAAGACAAAGCCTTGGCCAGCCGCTTGAAGAGGTATACCCGACAGATGGAAGCCAGGAGAATAACTGTACTCTACTGAACCATCCAAGGTGTACTCTCAGTGCCAGGGGAACTGTATGAGAACAACCCCACAGAGGCAGGAGACAAAGCAATACTGGAAGAGTATATGTGAGAAGGATGCAACTAATGGCAACAACACTCAATGTTTAGTGGAGTAAAGAGCAGACCATAGCAACCTCCCTGAACATGATCTATTAACCATCACAATAGCAGACATTCAAAAAAGGGTGTCAAGCATGAAGAGCTGGACAGCACCAGGGCCTGTGATGATTCACACATTGACTAAAGAAGCTAACTGAATTCCATGACCATCTAGAAGCACAAGTGAAACTTCTAATGGATGAGATGCAGTCAGAATGACTAACCAAAGGCTGAGCAGTCGTGGAGGGACTGGTACCATCCAAACAACCAACGATGGAAGCTCCTGTCAGGTATCATAGTGACTAAGATGAACAGGTACATAACTCAATACATGAGTGGGGCACAGAAAGGAAATGACAGGAAGATCAGAGCCAAAAAGTCGAAAAGTACGAGTTGTCACTGACCAGAAACCGGAGATGGAAGCATGTAAATATAATAATAACCACTGCAGCCAAGAAGAGTGCCTGACGAGCCCAGTTGTAAGTAAGCTATTAAGACTCGACTGTACACTGTGTTCGTGTTTTCCTCTGAAACAATAAGTTCAGTTGGAGCAGCCTTTCAATGCCTCTCTCTGTCTCTCGCTAGCAAAGTTGACCAGCCTTACCTAATGTCCCTCCTACTGTTACTTGTTTTTATATTAAGATTTAAAAATCTAGTTGGTACTGTTATGGTGAGTAACCTACAGCAATAGTACACTAATGTAGTTGTAAAAAGCATGATAATATATTAAGTAAGTATTCAGAATACGTTAATCTCATTGAGTAATGTAACTGAATACGTTACTCAATGAGCATGTATTTTGTAATCTGTAGTGGAATATATTTGAAAAGTAACCTTTCCAACACTGCTAACAGATGAGATCCATACAATATTCTAATAACATCATAGTATTTGCTTTTTAATCTGAACAGTGTGTTTTAAATCAGTTTTGCTCAGGTTTCAGATGTGGATAAGAACTTTACTTTGCTATGTAAGGAATTAAAGGATATAATCTGTTCTCTAGACAAACTGGAGCATTTCTGTCAGGGACAAAGCAGTAAGAGGACACAGGTGTTTAATAAAATAAAATGGGGTTTTATTGACTAAAAAAAAAAAAGAAAAATAATTAACAAAGCCAGAAATTTAAACGGGTAGACCAATAAAAGAGGTCAACTGAATAATAATACTCAATAAAATAAACTCAAAATAACAACTAACAAAACCTCAAACAAAGATCAGGCAAACTAACCTGTTGAAATTCATGCAAAAGGGTGCATTACCACACCAACTGGTGTGGAGTGTGGACCAAAATGTCAAAAAATCAAATCCTCCCAAACAAATTAGTCTGCCTTAAAAACCAAAATATGACCTGCTGAAATGACACATGGAGGGAACTTAAATACTGGCTTAGCTAAACTATATGGCACACAAGGGGAAAACAAAGTGGCTGCCACACACCCAACTAACACAAAACAATTACACAAACTCCAAACACCCCCAGGCAATGAAGCATGTGGTTCAGTCCACTGAGGCTATCAGCAGTACTTCAGATTTCTCAGCCCTTTGTTACACCTTTTGGAAGGAGAAGCCAAACCTCCAGGTAACTCAAAGAAAGAAAGACAGATGTATTAATATAACATAAAACAGAACTTTGACCTTGCAGTGTTGATATGTGTGTACTCCATATAAACATTGAAAGGTGTGATGGAAAAAAGAACGAATATATTCAACAATAAGTAAAATATATTTAAAGTAGTGACTGCAAAGTAAACTAAAGTGAAGAAACTAGTGGTGAGTTGTGGAACTTGCCATATGTGGCTTGCTATCACAGTTGCATTAACTGACATTTAGGAAGCATTTGGCACGGAGAACCATAAAATTATTGTAGACAGAATTAAATAAATGGGTTTTGACTAGTGATGGGAATTCTGGCTCTTTTTGGAAAATCGGCTCTTTCGGCTCAGCTCACTAAAAAGAGACGGCTCTTTCGGCTCCCAACTGGCTCTTCAGGTTGTTTTCTTGCTTTAATTAATTTATTATCAAAAACAATATAAAATTATGCACAAAATGAATTACTAATGTAAAAAAAAAAACTCCTGTTTTTTTTATATGTTTATATATGAACATGCTTTTATTTATTCACTTCACATAAAATGTAAAAAAGAAATTATAAAATACAAAAACCAGCTATTTACATTTCAACTTTTAACTATTTAAACTTTCAGCTTTTTCCTTTTAAACAAATTTAAAGTGAAACAACACAAAATTCTGCAAACCATGCAGAACACAATAAAATATAAATTAAAATACAAAAAACAAAAAGAAGATGCATGTTCTCTGTCATATAGGCCTGGGATGATTTTTTCGGAAGAGTGTTTTCCTGCTTGGAATTGTAAACACAGGATTCACTGCATGAACAAACTTTCTGAGTCCTTTATCCTCCACAACTGAAAATAGTTGTGTATGATTGCTATACTTTTCTAATGTGATGATGTTGTCTCTTGTTGTTGCCCCTGGCTTTCTATCTGTCTATCTCCCTCCTGCTCGGTTCCTGTGCTACTGCGAGTGTAACTACTGTTCTCCCCCCTCTGCTCAGTGCAAACACAAGGCTCACATGCAGCGTGAAGCGAAAAAAAAGTGTGTGAGAGAGAGAGAGAGAGAGAGAGAGGGAGGGAGAGAGAAAGGGAAAAAAAAACTTGGCTCCCAATGTTCACTTCAAAGCTCTAAGAGTCGTTTCGTTTGCGACCGACACATCACTAATTTTAAGTAGGTTAAGTTTCTTTTATTTTCTTTTTAGGAACAGTCTGCCTTTCTTTTAGCAGCAAGCTAAAGATGGAAGAGACAAAATCTTTACTGGTCCTTGAACATGCAGATATAATGTTCATGAATCCTGCTACTAGTACTTTTAAGCCCCATGATGCTGTGTTTTTTAGATCCATCATTGGGAACAGCGTTGTCACCCATCACTGTATCCTGTACAACAGACCTGGACATTGTATAGCCCTGGGCTACATCTGGTCCTTTGGTTGTCTATGACCTCACATGTGGAATTAATATTCAACATTAAAATTCAAAATTAACCTGCACCTTATGCTGCAGGTGTATTTACACCTGGTGTAAATTGTATTAGTATATTATATAGCAGGAAATGTTGTGTAAGACAAAATCTCAGACAAAGAATTAACCATGTTGTTGATGTAACAACATGAAAATAGTTCACTTCATTAGGGACAAACACGTTTTTGCAGGTTTGGAGGAGCATAAGACTGAATTAGTTGACATAGGGCACCACACAGCTGTCAGGTGGCTTAGGCTGGTTAAACTCCTAAAAAGAATATGGGACCCGAGAGCAGAAATTCAAGAGTTTTGTGAAGAGAATGGCAAGGACATTCCAGAGTAGATTAGAAGGCAGATCTTGCATTTGCTGTTGATGTGATTGCCCTTCGCATTTCCTCTCAGACATTAAATCAGACTTTAATGCACTTGTTCAAACACAAAACAGACTAGACTTTCTCACTGAACAAGAAACCCCCCCCCCAGAAAAACTGTAGATGAAGTAATTAAACTAAAACCAAAATAGTAGTAGCACCTTGTGTAAATTGAAAAAGAAAGTAGAAAAACTTCTATGAAAATATTGATTTTTTTTTTACAATTGTTTTGGGGAATGTTCATTAAATACTAATAAATAGTTAGCATTTTTATTATGCCTAATACACATTTTAATTGCCTTATTTTATTTGTCATCACATCAAACTTATCTTTACACATTCACAATCTTAACTCTGATAACCCATTTATGACAGCAGAAAAAGAGAAACAAATGCTTTCTCTTCTTACACCTAATATACCTAACAAGTAGAGAAGACTTCAGCTCTTTTAGGATGTGATTAGATGTCACCCTAGAACAGTTTAAGCTATGTTTTTGAATGTTTTGTATAATTAATGCTCTCGCCTTTCTTAATAGCTTGAATTATGCATGATCAGTGTAGCTGTGTGTGAATGTCATGTTTGTGTTTGTGTACATATCAGAGTTCTCAAAAATACTGAGCAATACTAAAAGGGACTAGTGAATACTAATTTGCAATTAGTATCCCCCCACCATTAGCAGCTGAAAACATTAAAAGTTGTTGGCATTCCCAACACTGAACAACACTGTGAGAAATTTTGAGAGATCAGTAGAATTTCCTACAATTTATTGGTAATTAACAGATAGCCACATTAGCTGTCTCTTAAGTCATTATTAAGGTTTACAGCTAGCAACTACAGGGAGTGCAGAATTATTAGGCAAATGAGTATTTTGTCCACATCATCCTCTTCATGCATGTTGTCTTACTCCAAGCTGTATAGGCTCGAAAGCCTACTACCAATTAAGCATATTAGGTGATGTGCATCGCTGTAATGAGAAGGGGTGTGGTCTAATGACATCAACACCCTATATCAGGTGTGCATAATTATTAGGCAACGTCCTTTCCTTTGGCAAAATGGGTCAAAAGAAGGACTTGACAGGCTCAGAAAAGTCAAAAATAGTGAGATATCTTGCAGAGGGATGCAGCAGTCTCAAAATTGCAAAGCTTCTGAAGCGTGATCATCGAACAATCAAGCGTTTCATTCAAAATAGTCAACAGGGTCGCAAGAAGCGTGTGGAAAAACCAAGGCGCAAAATAACTGCCCATGAACTGAGAAAAGTCAAGCGTGCAGCTGCCAAGATGCCACTTGCCACCAGTTTGGCCATATTTCAGAGCTGCAACATCACTGGAGTGCCCAAAAGCACAAGGTGTGCAATACTCAGAGACATGGCCAAGGTAAGAAAGGCTGAAAGACGACCACCACTGAACAAGACACACAAGCTGAAACGTCAAGACTGGGCCAAGAAATATCTCAAGACTGGTTTTTCTAAGGTTTTATGGACTGATGAAATGAGAGTGAGTCTTGATGGGCCAGATGGATGGGCCCGTGGCTGGATTGGTAAAGGGCAGAGAGCTCCAGTCCGACTCAGACGCCAGCAAGGTGGAGGTGGAGTACTGGTTTGGGCTGGTATCATCAAAGATGAGCTTGTGGGGCCTTTTCGGGTTGAGGATGGAGTCAAGCTCAACTCCCAGTCCTACTGCCAGTTTCTGGAAGACACCTTCTTCAAGCAGTGGTACAGGAAGAAGTCTGCATCCTTCAAGAAAAACATGATTTTCATGCAGGACAATGCTCCATCACACGCGTCCAAGTACTCCACAGCGTGGCTGCAAGAAAGGGTATAAAAGAAGAAAAACTAATGACATGGCCTCCTTGTTCACCTGATCTGAACCCCATTGAGAACCTGTGGTCCATCATCAAATGTGAGATTTACAAGGAGGGAAAACAGTACACCTCTCTGAACAGTGTCTGGGAGGCTGTGGTTGCTGCTGCACGCAATGTTGATGGTGAACAGATCAAAACACTGACAGAATCCATGGATGGCAGGCTTTTGAGTGTCCTTGCAAAGAAAGGTGGCTATATTGGTCGCTGATTTGTTTTGTTTTGTTTTTGAATGTCAGAAATGTATATTTGTGAATGTGGAGATGTTATATTGGTTTCACTGGTAAAAATAAATAATTGAAATGGGTATATATTTGTTTTTTGTTAAGTTGCCTAATAATTATGCACAGTAATATCTGGGATGATCAGATGAGAGGAGTACAGAAGTCTGGTGAGGAACTTTGTCGCATGGAGTCACACAAACCACCTGCAACTCAACACCTCAAAGACTAAGGAACTGGTTGTGGACTTCGGGAGGTCCAGAGAAGGTCCACTGCCGGTTCAGATAGAGGGGGAGGAGGTGGAGGTGGTCAACAAGTACAAGTACCTCGGGCTGTGGGTGGACAATAAACTGGACTATATATATATATATATATATATAGTATGTATATATATGTATTGTGTATATATATATATGGTAAAACATCCTCAGGAGCTTCCTGCAGATGTTAAAAGACCTCAGCCTCCTGAGGAAGTACAGTCGGCTTTGGGCTTTTTTATACAGGTGCTCTGTGTTGCATGACCAGTCCAGTTTGTGTCACAGGGTGTATATATATATTTATATATATTATTATTATATGTATATATATATTATATATATATTATATATATATGTATATATATGTGTATATATATATGTGTATATATATATATATGTGTATATATATGTATATATATATTATATGTGTATATATATAGTGTATATATATATATATATATAAAAGTATATAATATATATGTTTGTTATATATATATATATAATATTCTGTAACTGTAACTTCTGTCGGTGCTGTGCTTTTTGGAAATCGAATTTCCCAGAGGAACCCACCCGAGGGATTAATAAAGTTCTATCTTATCTTATCTTATCGTAATAGTCACCTGCACACACAGATATCCCCCTAAAATAGCTAAAACTAAAAACAAACTAAAAACTACTTCCAAAAACATTCAGCTTTGATATTAATGAGTTTTTTGGGTTCATTGAGAACATGGTTGTTGTTCAATAATAAAATCATTCCTCAAAAATAGAACTTGCCTAATAATTCTGCACTCCCTGTATAGGTACTGATTGAATTGAATTCAAGATCCTGCTCCCTATATACAGGCCCCATCGTATCTTAATGACGTTATAGTACCATATCACCCCATTAGAGCACTTTGCTGTCGCACTGCAAGCTTTTTGTGGTTTCCAGAGTATTTAAAAGTAGAATGGGAGGGAGAGGCTTCAATTTTCAGGCCCCTCTTGTATGGAACCAGCTTCCATTTTAGATTCGGGAAACAGACACTATCTCTACTTTTAAGATTAGGCTTCAAACTTTCCTTTTTGCTAAAGCATATAGTTAGGGCTGGATCAGGTGACCCTGAATCCTCCCTTAGTTATGCTGCAATGGGTGTAGGCTGCTAGGAGATTCCCATGATGTTGATATTTCTTCTTCAGTCACCTTTCTCACTCACTATGTGTTAATACACCTCTCTGCATTGAATCATACTGGTTATCTATGGCGTTATTTTTGTGCCACAATTCTGAGCGCACGTAAAAAAAAAATTGCAGGTGCAAGTGTCGCATTTTGAGGAGAAATTGATTTTGAGTGAAGAAAAGCTAAATTTGAGCGAACAAAATTCATTGCTGCGAGCAAAAAATGTATTTCAGTGTTTGCTATTATCCATATACACACACAATAGCAGCCCCTCTCGCTCAGTTTTTGCATTTGCGCTTGCTCGCAATGTGTTGCTTGCGCTCTCAACATTTCTTCGTTTTCACAGATGCCTGTTACCCACCAGCTGACCGGGTGGTCACTCGGGTTAAACATAATATATAAGGCTGAACTGACAAAAAATCGTCCGTCTACACCACCAGGTATTATAGGATAAACCATAAAGCCTTTGAACTAAAACAAACGCTGTTGTGACAGTGATGTACGCTGTCTTGTTGGTATATATGTATGATTTGTATCACCTTCATGTTTCCCTCTCACTACATATCCAAACCGATATCATGACCAGCAGCTTTTACAGCTGTGGCTCCACCAAACATCAGCTGATACTAGAAAGTAATATTAAATAAATTCTAACAACAGCTGATCAAGCTTGAACGTGCTGCTGTTGTTTAGCGCAACATCCGCTGGTTTCCTCTTTCTGGCGCAAAGTGGGAGATAAACAAACAAGAGAGACGGGACTTATGGCAGAAAAGCCGATCAGCTAATCATTGATCAGTTTCATGATTGAAGTAGCAACAGGAGAGGGAGGGGAGAGAATGAGAGAAGAACAGGCAATTGTGCAGCAAGAACACAAAATAACTCCAGCTTTGAGTCTTTTTTTCATTCTAGCTGAAGTACGGGACGAATCGTGTTCTTTTTCACGTCAATATGGATGTATTGTAATTGGTCCAGCCCAGAGTCGATCATGACCAATTGGCTAATCCACCACCTTTCATTGTTTATACCGTTTAACCCTTCAAGACCTACCATGGAACCAAGTCCGCCAGAGCTTATCTTTATATTTTTATAAACTGTAGGGCCATTTTTGGGAGGATTTCAAGCTATACATCAATACAACCGTTATAGCCCAAATCTTAATAATATATATGCATTAAGTCCAAAGAAACTACATAAATGACAAAAAAGTGCACTAAACTACAAAAAAATTGAAAATCTTTTTTTTACACATATTTCTAGTTAGAGAAAATAGTTTCCAATCACAGAAAATTTATTTTGAGTGTCTTCATAGTTTTATTTATCCTGCCAAGTCACCAGAGGCAAAGCACTACAGTATTTATATGGCTAGTAAAGTTACTGTAATTTTATTGTGTTTGGCTCAGGGATAGGTTTGGGTTTAAATCCCAGTTTGAGCATGGATTTGTTATCAATTTGTTTGTATTCGAAAGGCTATTTATACATTTGACATTGATCTGTTGTTCAATTTTTTTTAGTAGACACATTTGAGAGAATTCTTGGCCAAAGGTCTAAATTGACCTGAACTATACTGTGAAGGCATAAAATATGAACAGTATGTGAAGGTTAAAGAAGAGGATTTTATCTGAAAGTATGCAATCCTCGTGTTAAATAATATAGCATAACAGTGCAATTCAATTTTCATTTTATTTATATAGCACCAAATCACGACAGCTGTTATCAACCAACAAGCTTGGCTAGCAAGTCTCCAAATTGTAAAGACACAGTTACAGATTAAAAGAAACATATTAATAAAATGAAAGATTTATTTTTATTGGATAATGTGCCAGTGCAAAAACATTACTGGCATTAAAATACTCTGAAACATATCTTTAAAACACTCCA
>NW_024582896.1:17498-18510 GCF_018398535.1 Haplochromis burtoni | reverse complement strand
AATAAAATGAAAGATTTATTTTTATTGGATAATGTGCCAGTGCAAAAACATTACTGGCATTAAAATACTCTGAAACATATCTTTAAAACACTCCAAAAATAAAACACTGCTAATCAGCTGAGCAGAAGACGAATCTAACAAATAGCTAGTTGTAAAATCACCTATGTCAGTATCCACCTAGGAACCAAAGTGCCCAATTCTCTTAGTCGGTGGAGATGGTCTTACTTTTAAAACTGTCCTCTTGAGCCAGAATCAAGAGGCCAGTTTAACCCGTTTGTCATAGGCTTAATTTTTTCAGCCTCAGAGATTGCCACTTGATAGTGACAGAGGCAGAAAATATTATTAGAGCTTTGGTATTATTTAAAAGTGGGGTCAGTGGTAGGTGTCTTATAAGGTTTTTGCTTGACCATGAAGCTGTGAAAGGTAGTTTAAAGAAAAAACAAAATTAGCATGTAGCTAACATTTCATTGCTGATGTAGTGACATTCAAGGCTAAGGGAGAAACTGGCCATGTAAGCCACAATACATTGAAGATAAAGGTTCTAGTGGTCACTAAATCAGCCAACTGTTATGGCTATTTATTTATTTTTCCTTTTAAGCAAGTTTAAACTTTGGGAGATTGTTGTTTTTATTAGTGCACTGACTGTTTTATTTATTTTTTTGTATTTGTCTTGTATACTTAAAGTTTTTAATAAAAATGCAGTAGCTTGGACAACAGCCCTCAGTACATATTCTGACTACCTAATCAAAACACAGAGTGCTACTCCTATCTTCTCTAACTTGCAGCAGCTTTCTTCTCTATTATTAGTGTGTTACAGCATTACTAAGCTGGCTGTTGTTATGAGAAACTGTATGAAACTATGTTTCCAAGTTTTGCTTTCAAGCTTCTCATGTTGTGTATGGTGTGATTTCTGCAAGTGTTTTGGAGAAATCATGATCAGATAATTGCATAAATAAACCAGACAGAGGCTAAAAATATCTTCTCACTTTTGACTTTACTAAGCAAATAAAGA
>NW_024582896.1:13886-17478 GCF_018398535.1 Haplochromis burtoni | reverse complement strand
TGTTTTGGAGAAATCATGATCAGATAATTGCATAAATAAACCAGACAGAGGCTAAAAATATCTTCTCACTTTTGACTTTACTAAGCAAATAAAGAAGTGCTCAACTGATATTGAATTGGGAAGATGGATTTTTCAATAACTGTTCCAGGTTGAAAAAGGCTAAGAAGCTCACATCAGTGTGACAAGGTCAGTAGTTGTTCTTGTAGCTAACATTACAGGTCTCATAAAGGGCTATTTTTAATATATTTGCTGCTCTAAACAACATACCATAGTATTCCATTTTGGCATTTTTTCCTTTTTATCGCTGCCTAAGATTGACATATGACACCTATTTTCATCTTGTCGCCTTGTCAGCCTTTTCTCGCCTCTTATGGCTTGCACTCCATGTCATCGCCTTTACCACCCCCACACAGTCCCAACAGCCACTTATGTTCTTCTCCAGCTTTTTCTCTCTCTCTATTTTTGTGTGTGAGAATGGAAAACTACTACTCTCAAACTAGCCTTTTTTTTGTTTTTAAATAAGGCTGATTCTTATCCTGCATCTCTACAGTGACAGCCCCTACACCAACAACATGTGGATAAATCATCCTCTACACCAGTGGTTCCCAAACTTTTTTTGCTAGGCCCCCGTTTGTTTTACGTTTTACAAGAAAAATGTTCGGTTTATTTCACACCTCAAACATTTAGTAAACAATTAAGCAAATACAAGTAATCTGCAATACATTACAGGTAGTAAGAAAGTAAACTACTAACTCTTTTACGCTACGTCCACACCTACACCGGTATTTTTGAAAACACAGCTGCTTCGTCCACACGTAATCACCGAAAACTGAGATTTTTTAAAACTCTTTTTTTGCGTTTACGTGTGGACGAAGAATACAGAGTTCGTCACACAACGTCAAAGGTATGTGCCTTTTTACATGTCATGCTTTGCGCCATGTTATTGTTTACATGAGATGAATTGCAGAATGGCAGATAGAGACAAAATAGTGTTACTGTTAATCTTACTTATCTTCAGGTTTTACACACTTACATACACACACTGTACTGTGTAAGGCAGAGGCATCACGGTGTGATTATTTTACGTGTAGTTGTTTTTTTCCTGTGTAATAATATTCAACATTGCATTTTCAAAAAATGCCTCTCTGTGCAAAATGGGTTCAAAAACATAAACAACTGTGGGATACTGTTTGTCCGTGGTTTGAACCGAGGGAACAAATCGTGGCAGGAACAGCCTGATGTTATTTGTATCCCGCTGTAACTTTAAAGTATAAAGAGCTAACATCTCCGAAATGTCAGGAGTAGTTTAGTCATTACAACAAGTGTTTGTGAACTAAAAATCAAGAATGTGGGATACTGTTTGTCCGTGATTTGAAGAACCCAGCGTGTGCTCCTGACGAAGGGAAAACCAATTCTGCAGGGGAGACCTACTGTACCTCGGCACTTGTGCAGGTGTAACCAAAGGGAAGATATGCTTCACCATATTTTCTAGTCTTTGGCTTAGAATGAAGTTGGTTTGGAAACATATTCAGCGATGCTTCATCTCCTGCTTTGCGTTTGTGTGGGCGCCCCTGCTAGCAGTGTCCAAGCATGTTTTTTTTTTCCCTTTTCATACCATGCCCCCCCAAGGGGGCGGGCCCCACACTTTGGGAAGCTCTGCTCTACACCATCCTATCATTTGCTTTGGGGTTCACAGAAACATCCTCTCTGTAAATAAGACAACTGTCAACACGGATAGCTCTCTGCTGTCGCCATAACCATTTCATCGTCCATAAAAATCAATCACATGAGAGTTCACACCCCATTAATCAGACCTCTTAGGCTGATTTGATAATGGAACATTCTGCTGTCTTATGGAACAATGCAATGACTGTAGACATTAGCCACTCTGTGCCATGAGGCTACCAGTCTAATGTTATTTCCTTTCATCATGAAAGAGGTAAGCTTTTGGTGTTCTGCAGATGTTCACACTCAAGTCTAATTATTGCAATTTTGCAAACATAAAGAGATATACCAGATGAGATCAAATAATGGGACTGAGGTGCAGGTGGTAGGAAGAGACTGAATACTATGGAGAGAGAAATGTTCATATGTCATCAATTTGATATGGCAACTTTCTATGCCAGATGGCCTTGCTGACCCCCAAGAGATCTGTGTCTACTCCCAGCATCAAACAAAGACTATTTCACTTGTTTAGCATATATGTAAACTGCTATTCTATGTAGCCATAAGTAGCAAGGACCCAGACCTGCAGACAGTTTTTTTTCCCTGCATGTGAATGCTTTTTGTTGGTGTAAACAATTTCCAACACTCAGTGGCAGGCTTTTCAGCCCACTCTCTGTGCAGCTCAGTACTCCTGTCTGGAAGGCATGACCAGGTGATGGAGAACAGCTGTGTGGGTCAGCCTCCCATGACAGCACACCCTGAATCCACTGCTCCATAGCACTAAGTGATCAGAATAGTTTAAAAAAGCAGAATTAGTACTTAAATTGATAGTACTTCAATTCATTACGGTCAAAAATAACACAAAAAACCCCACAAAGATGTAAACAAAGGTTGGGTGATGTGTACTGAATTTGCTGCTCTCAGCTATGGCCAGAAGGCTAACCATACCTGGTGGGCCAACAAACCATGAAGCTGCACGAAGAGGCCAACAAACCCAAGGAGTCCTTTTAGGTTTTAGTAGCTCAGGGGACTCCCGAGGCAGCTGCCAGCCTTTTAAGGCAAGAAGGATGACAGCCTCTCTAACTGCAGAAACAAAGTCTCACACGTGAGAGGAATTTGGAATTAGATCACAGAGAAAGATGTGACAGAACTTGGCCCAGGCTGTTGTCAGCAAGCGTGTTTAGCTGTTGACCTCCTGGAAATAGACTAGAAACACTTTGATGATCTTTTTAACTCACTTGATGTGTTTTCTAAGTAGGTATCCAGAGATTGTGTTAGGCAAAGACTTGACACTATCAGTATTGTTGTGTTCATTTCCAAAATGAGCAAATGGGTTAGGCAAATCATTAAACATTGTTTTTAAGTACTTTGTATTTCTTCAGTGGTTATTTGCTGAAGTCCATATTGTCCTTTTGAGCTCAGAGGCAAATGAGGTTAGAGAAAGTCATTTTATTTGCCACATCACACACACACCCCATAGCTCACACACAAACACACAGACAAACATACAGAAATATTCACCCTCTCCAGCCTTCCATCCCCATCTCTGAAGATGAAATATATTGAGTTGGTGGTACAGACAGTCCCACTTGATAAGCGCCTCAGTCATGCAGAAAAACATCTTCCACATTCTCATAATGTAGACAAAATGCCATTTACATGATCCATCGCCTCAAGATAATGTCTCCCTTTGTGGGTGTAGAGGTGTCTGGGTGTGTGTCTACATGCATGTGTGTATGTTTCTGTGTGTGTGTGTGTGTGTGTGTGTGTGTGTGTGTGTGTGTGTGTGTGTGTGTGTGTGTGTGTGTGTGTGTCTGTATGTCAAATAGGATACAAGTCCTGCCTTGTCTTTATGCCCTCTGTATTTGCCTCTGTTATAGGTGTTATAAGTTTTCTATGGGTGGAAAGAAAAACGTACATTACTGAC
>NW_024582896.1:0-13866 GCF_018398535.1 Haplochromis burtoni | reverse complement strand
TAATGTCTCCACAGCCCCAGGCCTGTGTTAATGGGTGTGTGTGTGTGTGTGTGTGTGTGTGTGTGTGTGTGTGTGTGTGTGTGTGTGTGTGTGAGTGAAAGTCAAATAGGAAACAAGTCCTGCCTTGTCTTTATGCCCTCTGTATTTGCCTCTGTTATAGGTGTTATAAGTTTTCTATGGGTGGAAAGAAAAACGTACATTACTGACTACACTCCATCAGTGCCAATGTAGAGTGTAATAAACTAATTAAAGAAATAAGCTTCACAGCAGGCTTTTTTTCAGGTTAAATATATTTTTTATGATTAACCTCCTAGGACCTGAACTCTTCCACGACATGCATTTTTAATTTCTCTTTGATATTTGGTCACATTGGGGCCCGATGAATGTAAAAACAAAGAATTACCAAATTTTTTTTTAAACTTATTTTTGTTTTTAAGAAAAATAAGAGCCACATATGAGGATATTCGTTAAAAATTTGATAGAACAGTAGCAGTATAATGTCCTCGTAAGTGGATATCAGGCCCACGTAGAGCAAAATTGAGTATTTTAGTCTAAATAACCCAAAATGTGATGTCCACATATGTGGACACCAGGTCCTAGGAGGTTAAGATTTGTAGTTGATTTTATTATGTATTTATTATGTATTTAAACTGCATTCCCTTTAATTTATTTTCTTAAGAGGCTCTAATGATAATTAACCAGTCAGTTCATATACACAGCAGCTTTAAGTGTAGCAGGGTATTTATTGTTCTCTTCTCTTTTAGTGGAAATGTACTTTAGCAATTTTCTATTTTGCAGCACGCTTTACTTCATGAACATTTCTTCTTTGACCTTGTAACTGGTTTTACAACAGCAGAACAAACCAGGAGAAACAGGGCCTCACTCTTGCTACACCTGATAAATTACTGAATTTAAGATGAGTTTGAATGTAGACTTTTCTTTAGAAACACAATACTTAGGGACTTCGCATAACCACTTAAAAGTGATGCCCTTCACTGTTGTCAGAGGGTTGACACCGTGTTTTGGGTTGACTAAGAAGGTGATGAAGACGTTTGCACATATCAGTGAGCTAAATTTAGTACCAGTAAGAGCATGGTCTTTGGGAGTGACCTCTGCTCCTGAACAAGGCAGGTGTGAGAATGCCTCTCAGGCAGATCACACATGTCTGCCTGGGCTGTTCCACAGTGAGAAATGGCTGACAGTTGGATGACTACTGCAGATGCAGCTGCAAAATGCAAAACAGGGCTGTAAATATGAAGTTAAAAGAATGATTTGATGGGCAGGTTGAACATTGTGTCTGCAATTAGAGTGGGTGAATATTAGTTCTTAAAATTATGCATTGTTTTCTCTAAATCTCCCACCCTACTGCCTCTCTGTCACTGCTAATTTTTCTCTCTGTATATGTGCCCCTGTCCATTTTTAACGTTTTCATTCTGTCTCTTTCTCTCCCTTCTTCATTTTCTACTGCACAAAAGAGAGAATGTACAGTTTATGTAACAGCCATTTTGAGAGGGCACATTGGGAACAAAAGAAATGACGATCATCAGACAGTGATTATCTTCACAGCTACTCATTCATGGGATAAAGCTAATACATAATGCAAACCTCTCATCTACCCGACCATCAATGGCGCCCCCATCCATTATAAGCTCAGCCCAATATGTATTTCGCAACTAAAGGGTGATCGAAAGCATGATGGGGCTGAGGCGCCTTGAAATAAATGCAACGTTGACCCACATCTTCAACCATTCCCCTAAATTAGAAATCCATACTTCATTTCTTGGGCAAGAGCCCTTGTTTCTGCAAGGCCGATGGCTGATATGGGCAGCTATGATAGGCACTCAGTCAGTGTTCAGGCCAAGTCATGCTCTTTATGCCGTTGGACTAACTGGTAAAAAAGTCTGGATGATGGAGGCAGGGATGAGAAGAGGGAAGGCTGACCTTTAGATAATCATCTCAGAGCTAGGTTTAGGACGCAGTGTTTCTTTTCCTTTTTTTTTTTTTTTTTGAGAAAAAGAATTAAGTTTGACTTTCTTGTCTAAAGGGATTAAAGTTTATAGACCAAACTGCCCAAAGGTAAAGATTCACAAGTTTATTTCATTTTATATGTGACAGAAAAAGAGAATCTGTCTTTGTTTGTGAGCTTAATTTGGTAGTTCAAGATTGATGGCAGTTGATGTATCGTTTCACAAAAGAAATTGATGCAGTTTCAAGGGACCTTCTTCAGCCTTCAAGGCTCTAAAATCAAAGTGCAGTATTTATATATATATTTAGCTTATAACAGTCATAAAAATCACATTGAATATATTGTCAACTTGCTCATCTGCTACTCACATTGCTTTCTTAGTACTGTCTTTGAAAAGACTAGCAAAAGAACATACAC
The DNA here is from genome assembly GCF_018398535.1 of Haplochromis burtoni. NCBI lineage: Eukaryota > Metazoa > Chordata > Actinopteri > Cichliformes > Cichlidae > Haplochromis > Haplochromis burtoni. The sequence continues at coordinate 11,483 of NW_024582896.1, read as the reverse complement.
AAATCAGATGATATTGCAAAATATAAAACATTGCAGCAACAAAATTTAGACATGCATTATGTTAACATATCAATTATTATATTGTATTATTATATTATATTTACCCCATTCATCTAGTGACTGTAGGCTGTCAGGTCACTGTTTATTTCATAATGCACGAAGTATCCATGACTATTTCATCTAAAGGAAGCAGTAAGAACTTTGTGACGTGATGTGGGTTGATGAGTCAATGAACCTGACTCCTGATCGATGACAGAGATACTGACGTGAGTTGTGGAAGATTTTCTATCATTAAGGGCGGCTGTTTTAGTAAGCACTGCTATTCAAGAACACAGACGATCATCAGACAGACTGGTGTTACTGAAATTTTCTTTCAAGTGCATCTAACATTGCTGGATTTGGACACTTGGACAACAAATAAACCTTCCTATCATGCAAGAATGTAATCCAACTCTTCATCAAAGAGAAAGGTATCCTAAAACTCCTACTTTCTCCTTTTTTCTAAGTCTAGTCTAGGCTAACTAACTGTTTTGTTATTTATTGCTGCCAGCTGTGAAAAATATAATGAAATGTAAGCATCTTCAGTGGTCATATGTAGTTTAAATGGGATATTTGTGGTTTTTAAATTAAAATTAATTTTAACTGAAAGAATCCTTTTTGCTATTTTTAGATATCTTGAATTGTTATCGGATTTCCCCATTCTTTTAGAATTCTCGGGAATGCAACGGATATAGACGTTTAACTGCAGCCATTCATCTGTTTCAATAAAGATGATCCTTACCTTGCTCAGTTCAGCAAGACAATGCCAAGGACTGGTCTTCATGTATTCATGGCTATATAGTAAAAGGGTCCAGATGCCAAAAAAAGATTGCTTGAGGTGCAGTTCAAGGAGTATGACTAAGAAAGCATTGAATTGTTGAGCTGCTGAATTCCTGTATCAAGCTAGAACTGGAAAACATGTGTCCACAATACTGTAGGAATTCATCCCTGTTGTTCTCAGACACCTTTAGAGTGTTGAAAAAAAAAAATAGAGGTGATGCAACATAGGACTGAAAATGTCACTGTCCCAATTTGTTGGTGGCATCATACTAGAATGAGTATTAGTCTTTTTGTTTTTTGGTGAAAAATAAATCTTATTTTCAACATTTGATACCTTATGTTTGTACTATTGCCAGTTATTATCACTTGTTATTCTTTATTTCTAAATGTTTCATTCTGTTCTTATTTGGGTGTTGATCACATAGACCTAGTGATTGATTGGCTAGTAAATTCTGGTTTATAGGAAAAATGTGGAGATGTTTACACATACACCTTTACAAACACCTTACAATACTCACCAAAAGACTCTAAACAACAAAAACTTCCACAAATCACCTATAAACTGAAACAATATGCTTATTTGCACACTTAGTCACATAGTTACTGAACACACATCTAAATTATACTATATTTGCACATTTTGCATCTTGCACATGTCTTCACCCTGTCTCGTCTACAATATCCTGACAGTAACTTGAACCTGGTATTCAATACCTACTGCACAATACACTTTGTGTTGTCTCTGTCCTGTCTTTGTGTATTGTACAGTTAGTATTGTATAGTTATTACTATAGTACTGTATAGTATTGTATAGTTAGTAATTAGTACACAGCAAATTCAAAAGTGTTAAATGTTTTGGTGTTAATAGTCTTCTTGCAAAAGTAGAGTTAATTTTACTCTAAGCAGAGTCACATTCTTTTAATGTAACTCTGAGGTGTAAAATGATAGTAGTTAAAATCGAGTGTTAAAAATGAGTGTTTCTCTGTCAAATCTGGAGGTGTTACAATGGAAACATTAACTCTTGACCTCTTAACTCTGAACTCCTACAGGGGCTATGACACCAACAGAGTAAATTCACAGACTCCGCCCCCAGCACGGCTCCAATCGAAGCTGAAGTGAAGCCGTTTCAGAACATTTTGCTCTACATATTTGAGTTGTTTGCCATGCTTGGTAAGTCATTTTTTCAAAGATTGTTTCAATTATTATTATGAGCTTTTACTTCTGTGGCTCTTTGGAGTTGAGACAAAGCTGTGTGAAAGGCATTAGCCATGTTGCTCGCTGATAGCATAATATTCTGTTTTAGCTAGCTGAAAGGTATTGTTTGCGGGCAAATACCACAGCCTTGAAAAAAAGCTTGCATGTGAATTTTCAGTCAAACTTTGGTCAAATACACCTAAAACAATGTGTAGAATGTGAAATGTTGGTATAATGGTGCTACTTGAAGCCTGAAAACGATCGCCCATAAAAAACAAAAAAACGAGCAAACAGCAGTAGCAGACGTCCTGACTGGATTCTACGTTAGCATAGATCCCTCCAGAGTTTTGTGCACACGGTTTAGGTAAAAATGAAAAAGGTTGAGGTTTTACATTTAGTTCAGTATTACCTGTTGCCTGTGTCCTTGTCTTTTGGGAAAATACTTTACACAAGTAATGGCTCAAAGAGGATTCCTTTTTTTTTTTTACTGTGCTGCAATTGTTTACTGGATTATTTGTGCCATTAATTAGTGTCAACTAATTTTTATTCGATCTCCGCACAGGATATGCTTGTGAAGATGGAATATGGGGGAGAGCAGAAGTGCGTTGAAGTTCCACAAAGGGATGAATGAAGGACATGCATATTGTATTGAAGAAATAAGTGATGAGAATGCTGTTATTTGCATTTACCATGTCAGACCTTTTGATAAACAAAATTCTAATGAAAGTGAGAACATGTATACTGTTACATCTTTCAGAAAATGTTTTGAAATTGTGGTGCACAGTTCAGAATAAATGTTTTTCAAAAACCATTGCATCTTTTTAGTAAATGTTTATTTCCAAAAGAAATTTCTAGAAGTTCAGAACAGTAAAATTCCCGCTTTTTAGAATGAATTAGAAGATAACTCTTACGTAGTTAAACTAAAATACTCTTTGAGAGTTAATATATAAACTCTTAACACCAAGTGTTAAATTATCAACTCCAGACAGATTTGGTGTTTAACACTAAATCAGAGTTAACGTACCAACTCTCCAAAAAGAGTTAAATTAACACTCTCTGGTGTGGACCCATATAGACACTTTAATAGTGTTGAAATCAAATCCGACAGTGTTAATTTGGACATGCTGGATTTGCTGTGTACCTTTTTGTCCCTTAATTTTACCCAAATTTAGGGTGTTATTTATTTGTAATTCCTAGTTTTGTATCTCTTGGAGATATATTTTTTATATACTTATAAATGCACCATGAGGGGCTTGGGGTGAAACAACATTTCGGTATGCTGTATACTGTGTATACTGTTGTATTGACAATAAAGCTCTTGAATCTGAATGTATTTGTTCAGGTGACAAAATCTGGCATTTCATCAAAACACACAATCTTGTCTTTAATCTTTCAATAACATATATTTCAATAATAGATATTAAAAATTAAAAACTGAAAATCAAACGTAAGTGTGGATAAACTGAATTTGCAAACAACCTCCCAATGCACAGACTGCTACATGGAGGGATTTTAATGAACAGCTCTATTCACCCTGAGGAGCTTTACTGTATTTTTTCAAGCCACCGAGCATTAAAGCATCTAGTCTAGCATTTAGTTTGGAGGGGTAGTTTGTAACTGATGACTGATTTTAGTATTTGGGCTGATTTGTCCTGAAATTGAATCTCTGACCTTCTTATTGCTACAATGGCATTTACCTGCTTATCCACACATAATACACATATTAATTAAGGGTCAGATGTTTGTGTCAGACGTTAGGCGAATAGTGAACCATGTGTCATATGTCAGCTTATATGCCTTTTTCACTTCACTGACATATTTAATTAACCATTAGCTAAGTAGGCATTTTGACTAAAAGTGTGTTTGATTTGGTTTTGGAACCAAGGTAGAAAATCTTAGCACAGGGATGATATGCAATCACATATGTAGGCCTCACATACTTCAAATGTGTCAATGAACAGATGACGTAAGTATGTTTAAAGGTACTAGCAAAAACCACACCTGCAGTGGTTGTTTGTTTAGTTCATGTTATTCTTTGTACCCTTATTGTTTCACTGTATATAGTAAGACAGCTAAATAATGGACACAGAAAGACTACTAAAGTAATCAATAATAAAAACATATATTTGTTGACTGTAATACATTGTTTTATTCAAAAAACTTGATAACAGGCACATTGTGTCATTGTTTGATGAGCACTTATGAGATGTATGACAACATATTGCAGTGCCCTGAAACTGCCACATCACTAAAAATTGTTGAACAAAGATTATTTACAATCAACAACAGTTATGTACATGTAATGTATTCTTAATGTCGGTATTTGTTTGGAAGTCAGCTATTACACTTAACCAGTAACCAGCTGACATTGTACATCCACACTGAACGAACCATCTACCTCATGATTCTTTCACTGTGATGTAGACTAGGAAAATAATGGAGTTTCATACCTCCTACGGCTTCTCTGAACTCGGGTATTTGTTCATACATGTTTGGCCGACACGCAGCTGCCTTCCTTATTGGAACTTGGTAATCACATTTTAAATGCACACATAACTATCTGTCTTGTTTCAAAAAGCAAATTTGGAAACCTTCTACAGTTCACATTAGTACAGTGTTAAAAAGATTTTTTTTTTTTTAAATTGACATTGATGGTATAGTTATTAAAAATGCCTTTTAGCATGTATCTTTCTCTGTGCGTGTGTGTGCAGCACAGAAAAAATGTGAAATTCATGGATACAAATTTTCACTTTTGTGGCATTATGTGGCAGTGATCATGTGTAAGTAGTGCATTTAAGTGTTCTACATTGTAGGAATGCATCACCATGGCAACAAAGAAAACAAAGCTTTAAAAGACATGCACTGCATTCTTTTTCTAACCATAACACAGTATTTTTTAATGCCTAACCTTATCCAAGTTGCTTTACATGCTGAAAGCTGAGTCGTATGTGTCTAACCCTAATCAAATATGAGAGTGCATTAATGAAAAGCCATGTTTGTACCAAAAAAAATGTGCTGAGAAATTCATTTTGAGGAAGATGAAAAAGGTTTGTGTCCAGAAATGTAAATCAATTTATTGAAGGTTATGACTGTTTCACAAAATGCTGTGAGACTGTGTTGCTTTTCGTCTGGGGGCCTGGAACCTACCATAGCCTACCAGAGGCAGGGTACACGCGGGACAGATTGCCAGACAACCATTTGCGCTCACATTCACACACATGGGCAATTTAGAATCACCAATTAACCTAACCCCATACCATACATACAAAGACAAAATATTCTTTCTTTTGACAATATATTTTTTCTGTCTGTCTATGTAGCCTACATATTGCACTAGAGAAAGGTCAGGGAAACTGGGCAACCCAAATGTACTGAACACCCAATGGAATGCATTTGATACTGTCAGAAGCAATTTGGGGTTGGCACAGGGTGTGCCAGGAGCATGTCAGTCTGATTTAGAGTTCCTCCATTGGGGTACCAGCATTAGGGGGAGTCCTGCTGACAGTTATACACTTATAAGGTCACACATAGTGAACATTAACATCTACACATAAACACACATATTCCCCACATGAGAAACACATAGAAAATCTAATGCAGCATGACTACACACACATGTGGCAAGTGTACATGCATGTGTACATATGTGTGGACACACTGTCTTATTCAATCAAGTCCCTGGCTTACAAAGCCTTAGTGAGACTGAAAGAGAAGAAAAAAAGCACAAGCAGAGGTGTCCTAACATTTCACAACATTTCAGTGAATGCTCTGGTCTGCAAAGAAGCCAGCGATTCATGAAATAATTCAGCACATCACAGTATGAAGTAGCCAAGCGATGGCTCATCTCATGGGGAGAGAGAGACAGGAGAAAGATGCCACTGTGGACTCATTCAATTAAATTTTATTACCTTTGTGTGAATATATATGATTGAATGTGGATTATGCCTGAGTGCTTTGTATTTGAAAGGATTTGAATTTTTGATACTTTTCTTTACATGAAAATCTGGATGGTCACTATTCCTAAATTAACACCCTCTCATACATAGACACATTACTTCTCACATCTGCCTCTGTTTTAAAGATTAATCCTACTAACCTCTGTCAATTTTTTTTTAACTTTATATTGTACATATGTATCTTGTCTCCCTTCACAGTATATAGTTGTCAATATTTTCTGGGGGGCTTTTTAGGTGTGCATCCACACTATGTATATGTATACAAACTACTACTGTGCTTTCTATATTTAATCACAGACTTTGCAGCTAAACAATGCAACACATTTCTGCTTTCATACAGTGATAAATGACATGACAGTAACCCCATTATTACTTCCTAATCAACCCCTTTTGGTTCATATGCACGTGTGTGTGTGTGTGTGTGTGTGTGTGTAAAGCAGTGAGTGTACCTTGAGGTGGAAATCACGGAAGGCATTATTTCATGAATTTCATTAGTGAGGTGAAAATAATTTCCGTGCCAGCAAGTATTGTAATTCAGCTATTGTTGTTAATCCAAATTTAATATGTTGAAAATGATTGGAGGGAGATGAGTGAAGTGCTTATGCTGCTGCTACATTTCTGTGATGAGATCTCCTTGCCTCTTATGACTGATTTTCTTTTCTTTGCTCTTTTCTGTTTTCTCTCAGAAAAAAAGATTTTTCCCTCCTTTTTACTACTACTCCCTAACCTCCTCTGTATCAAAAGTGAACACAAGCCACTGTCATCTTCTGTGGGCTTTCTAAGCTGTGATCATAGTGAATAATTCAATAATATTGATGTCCTTGTTTTGAAGAACAAGAATAGTGTAAATTCATGCATATGAGATCGCTGTTTGATGTAGCTATTTCGAATTTTCTGGCTCACTTGAAAGCTAGTTCACTTGACAGATTCCGAACATTCACAGGAACTGATTCATTCACCCATTGTCACTGTATATGAATAATGACCACATAATCAATACATACCTAATTTTCCTTTCTATTGTTTTTTAAGAAATCAGAAAAACACAAAATGCAAACTTTAGAAGTTGAGTTTTTTCAGACTTCTCATCAAAGTCTAAAGATCTTCCAAGGGCGCTGTCGAGCTTTATTTTTCTCTCTTTGGGGGGCAGATACTCATGGTGTGCATTTTGACTACAGGAGGGGACAGTGAAAATTATGAAAGAAACACAACTGACCTAAACTTGTGGTAAGAAATGTGAAGGCCTTTACAGCAAATGTCAGATACAAAGCCACAGAGCTGTGAGAAATATAGTAAATGGGCTGTATTTATATAGCGCTTTACTAGTCCCTAAGGACCCCAAAGCGCTTTACACATCCAGTCATCCACCCATTCACGCACACATTCACACACTGGTGATGGCAAGCTACATTGTAGCCATAGCCACCCTGGGGCGCACTGACAGAGGCGAGGCTGCCGGACACTGGCGCCACCGGGCCCTCAGACCACCACCAGTAGCCACACACAGAAATGGTTGTTGATTCAGTATGTTACATAGTGGCTTTTCACTAATTTCACATTTTATTCTCCAGATAAAGATTCTTATAGCTATGCTAATATGCCAATATGGAACAAGTGTGAGTTCTGTGTTTGTCTTCGTTATCATCGGAATTTGACTTGAGCAATATGTAAATTTTGCAGTCTGCTATTTTCAGTCCAGCAACCAAAAACTGACAATATATTCACAGCACTAAATACTGAAGGGGGCAGACCGCTAAAAATAATAAAATGACAAAAATGATACAAAAGCTAAAAAATAAAAATAAAATTCTAGCAACTCTCTCAGTCCTTGATATTTCTCAAGCTTCTTGTGTTCTTTCTTCCTGATGTTAGCCATCACCAGTTTGCCATCTGTACCTGGAATTAACACAGGATCTTAGTTTGGTCATTCTCAACCACCCTTGGGGGCAAATCCCCTTTTTAGTCCTAGGGATTTCAAGGCCTTACTCAGCACAGATGCCCCTGCATACTGGTTGTCAATAGAAAATTGTACTTAGTAGTCAGTATAATCTTTTAATAATATAAGTTTACATATGGTAGTGATAGGATGTGCGATCCTTAATAGTCTGCGAAGGCTTTGTGTGCATTCCAGAGTGCTCTGGCATTCACACCCACATCCTGGGAGCATGGGAAAGGTCGTACCTTCTTTTATTGTTTTACGGTAGGATAAACGTAGCTATGTCAGTTTTAGTCTAAGTGCCTTTTTTACATATAGATGAACTGTTGGATTTTCCAGACCAGCAGGTTTAGGGAAGTCGTTTATGGGGTCACACTCTGACACACACACACAAACACACACGTATACACCTTCACATTCCAATGTAAGGAACAAACACCCACTGATGTATAAATAAAGACCAGGGCAGTCTCAGAGCTGCGAGTCCCTGAGCCCTCACTCTCGTGCGAGAGCTCAGAGCTGCACTTGCTAAGCAACAAGTAAAATTGTGTGTTTCTCCTCTCTGATTCTCAGCTGAAGAAGTGTTTTAGAATACATCTCCTAACACTGGTCCAGCCACTTGGTTGTAGCATTACATGTATGGCCTGCGTGCTAGCATATTGCACCCTCCTGTTATGTGCTGGATTGCCTCAGGTTCATCTTTCCATAGTCTGGACATGGGATGTCATGGTTCCCAAGTCTCCTGTGCTGGCCTGCTTTTTTCTTTTGTTTTTATTTGTTGTCTTTCTTTATTGTTTTTCTCCCTTAGTGAGTGTGTGTGGGCATATTGTGTTTACCATCTCTGTTCAATTCAATTTGAATTTAATTCGATTTTATTTATATAGCGCCACATCACAACAACAGTTGCTTAAAGGTACTTTATATTGTAAGGCAGACCCTACAATATTGCATACAAGCACTTTGGCGCTAGTGGGAAGGAAAAACTCCCTTTTAACAGGAAGAAACCTCCAGCAGAACCCGGCTCAGGGAGGGGCGGCCATCTGCCGCAACTGGTTGGAGTGGGAGGAGGAAGACAGGATAAAAGACATGCTGTGGAAGAGAGCAAGAGATTAATAACAAGTAAGGATTCGATGCAGACAGGTGTATTAACACATGAATGAATGAGAAAGGGGACTGAAGAAGAATACTCAATGCATCATAGGAATCCCCCACATGCCTACATCTATTGCAGCATAACTAAGGGAGGATTCAGAGCCACCTGATCAAGCCCTAATTATATACTTTAGGAAAAAGGAAAGTTTTGAGCCTAATCTTAAAACGACAGATAGTGTCTGCCTCCAAAATCAAAAATGGAAGCTGGTTCCACAGAAGAGGGGCCTGAAAACTGAAGGCTCTCCCTCCCATTCTACTTTTAAATACTCTAGGAACAACAAGTAGGCCTGCAGGCGAGAGCGAAGTGCTCTAATGGGGTGATATGGTACTACAAGGTCATTAAGATAAGATGGGGCCTGATTATTTAAGACCTTGTATGTGAGGAGCAGGATTTTGAATTCAATTCTGGATTTAACAGGAAGCCAATGAAGGGAAGCCAAAACAGGAGAAATATGCTCTCTCATTCTAGTCCCTGTCAGTACTAAACATTTTGGATTAACTGAAGGCTTTTCAGGGAGTTTTTAGAACATCCTGATAATGACAAATTACAGTAGTCCAGCCTGGAAGTCATAAATGCATGAACTAGTTTTTCAGCATCACTGAAGCAGGATATTTCTAATTTTAGCGATATAATAATAACCTCAGTTTTATCTGAATTTAGAAGCAGAAAGTTCGAGGTTATCCAGGTTCTGATGATGCTGCCTAAGAGAAGCATGTACAGTGGCTTCCAAAAGTATTCCGCCCCCTTGAACTTTCCCACATTTTGTCACGTTAAACCCACAAACATGAATCAATTTTATTGGAATTCCACGTGAAAGACCAATACAAAGTGGAACGAAAATCATACATGATTCCAAACATTTTTTACAAATAAATAACTGAAAAGTGGGGTGTGCGTAATTATTCAGCCCCCTTTGGTCTGAGTGCAGTCAGTTGCCCATAGACATTGCCTGATGAGTGCTAATGACTAAATAGAGTGCACCTGTGTGTAATCTAATGTCAGTACAAATACAGCTGCTCTGTGACGGCCTCAGAGGTTGTCTAAGAGAATATTGGGAGCAACAACACCATGAAGTCCAAAGAACACACCAGACAGGTCAGGGATAAAGTTATTGAGAAATTTAAAGCAGGCTTAGGCTACAAAAAGATTTCCCAAGCCTTGAACATCCCACGGAGCACTGTTCAAGCGATCATTCAGAAATGGAAGGAGTATGGCACAACTGTAAACCTACCAAGACAAGGCCGTCCACCTAAACTCACAGGCCGAACAAGGAGAGCGCTGATCAGAAATGCAGCCAAGAGGCCCATGGTGACTCTGGACGAGCTGCAGAGATCTACAGCTCAGGTGGGGGAATCTGTCCATAGGACAACTATTAGTCGTGCACTGCACAAAGTTGGCCTTTATGGAAGAGTGGCTAGGGATGGGTATCGTTTAGGTTTTATCCGATACTGGTGCCAAACCGGTACTTTTGAAACGGTGCCGGTGCTTAAACGGTGCTCGAATCGGTGCTTAAAGAATGGAGAACACAACCTTGTCCAAAAACCTCTCATTTTTAGCGGATTTTCTTTTGTAAAAAGATAAAAAATAGCCTTTTCTGCAGCTATAGGGCATATATGGTATCACTACTGGCTGGAGGCAGTGCTTAAACAATGGAAAAAACACATACTTTGTCCAAAAACCTCATGTTTAGCTGTTTTCCACTTTTTCTTTGGTCATTTTAGCTTTTTTGGCCAGGGTGAAGGGAGTATCTGCCATCAAACAAGAAGACAGCCGCATGTAACTATGATGGTGTTTGCTAGTTCACCTTACATGCATTAATTTAATAACGTGATCAGCCTACTCAACGTAAATTACACACGAACAACATTATGCCACTCACCCAGAGAAGAACGGCTGCTGCTGCCATCATCATCCGTCATCATTTCTGCTACACTGGCAGGGCTAGGGGTCAGGACTCTCCTCTTTGTGTTCTTGCAGGATTTTGCTAACTCCGGGTCTGATAACAGACACCACACCTGCAGTAGATGTGCTCGGTTTGAGGTCTTGCAGCAAGCTATCAAATACGGTGCATTTCTCTGCTTAACGCTGGAAGCCCCAGGCTTTTCTAACACGAACACAAAAGGAAGTTCACAGCTTTTAGCAGCTCTCCCCCTCATTCACACACCCCCACTCCCCTCCAGAATTCTCAGGTAGCAACCTAATTTACATATGAATTGATGACTAGCCAATTTAGCTTCCACTTGACTGAAGCTAAAGCCTAGCTAAAAGCCTAGCAGCCATTTGGAAGGCGGATTTTAAAAAAACCCACTATGCGTCGCCAGGTGTTACATCAGATTCGAGGTGTTACCTACTTTGCACAGTATCACAATATCACCTTAAAGCACTTGTTGCGGGCTGCTGAGTTTGCATCTTTTGCTGTGAAGTA
>NW_024582895.1:376158-377926 GCF_018398535.1 Haplochromis burtoni | reverse complement strand
CAAGTTCTAGCAGTCCTGCTTCCAACACAGTGTGTTTGTTTTGATTTGTGGCCTTCTGACATGGCGCTGCGATCCCACAATGCACTGCGGCGTGACAACTCCAAAGCCCTATACCAGCTTCAGTAACACTACAAATGTCACTGCTGTTTAGTTTTCTGTCTTCATTTATGTCGGAAGTGATAGCAGAGCTGTACGTTTTAATTTGTTTACAAAATCCCTCAGTCAGGACATGCTATTTTGTATCTAGATGGAAGCTAGCGAGCTAACTTCATGCTGATTTCTAACTGCGTTAAATGTCATAAATTGCTAAACTTAATTGTTGGTAGAGCAGAACACTGATCATTTTATTACAGATGAAAGAATTTAGACCGTTTTCAACTCTCAGTGATGCAACAGTGATCGTTTGACTTATGGACCTGCAGCGGAGTTTGAACCCAGACAAGGCTAATGACATTAGACTTAAAGACTGGATAGCTAAATCGCATCCCCCAACATCCTACATGTGGACAGAAAAAGATCTAACCAAGCAGTTGACAACTTCTAACACAATCACTCCAACAGGAAAAAAATGATGATTCCTTTTTACCATTATCAAAACTAACATGATTACCTACTCATGGATTAATAAAAAAAAACAATAAATAAACCTTCCAAAAAACTAAACCTGAACCTAATTATCTGATTATGTCACGGGGTGCCGAGGCAGGCCGTGTGGATTAATAACGGACCCAAGATGCAGACTGCTTAATTGGAGGGTGAGCTTTATTAACAACACGTGAAGTACAACAAAAAAGGGTGGCGAGAAACAGAACAGTAAAAACACTAAACTGGGAAAACTACAACTAAACACAAAGCCAGAACACGAACGAAGGGTACCTTGCAGGGACAATGACCAGGAAGCCGGAGGAATAAACACAGAATGACGGAGGGGAAATAACGCAGACGACCCAGCAACTAACAGAGGCTGACACAAGGTTAAAATACACAGAAGGATAACGAGGGGATGAGACACAAAAGGAGGGCACAGCTGGGAAGTAATCCGACCTGATGAGACAGGGGAAAAGTAAACTGAACACACTGAGAACAGACACGGACCTTCAAAATAAAACAGGAAATACATACACGTAATGACATAACACACCAACTTAACACAGACTGGGGGACTCAGAACATAGGAACAAGAACCATGAACAGAAGAGTACAAACACCCAAGGTAACCAAAACCACAGAATACTAATAAACTAAACATAAACACGGAGTCACAGACTCCGGACCATGACAGATTATTTTTCTGACAGCTTGATTAAAGTTGACAAAACTTCAACAGATGAAGAGCAGAACTTTCAATTTGTGAAGATCTCAAACTAAAGACATGATGAAGAGATACAAAACTTTCACCAACAACATCCTGTTCTAGAAAATGTTGTAATTGTCTCGACTACAAATGCTGTTATTGTAATTATTTATGGCAGCACAGTGGTTAGTTAGTAGCCACATTCTCAACGTTTGTGTGGATCCTCCTGGGTTTCACAATCCAAACACTTATAGTTAGCAGGGTTAGGTTAATTATTGATTCTGTATTGCCCATAGGCAGTGTTGGGAAGGTTACTTTTAAAATGTATTCCATTACAGAATACATGCCCCAAAATGTATTCTGTAACGTATTCCGTTACGTTACTCAATGACAGTAACATATTCTGAATACTTTGGATTACTTAATATATTATCATGCTTTTTACAACAACGTGAATGTACTATTGCTGTGTGA